>NC_056727.1:831387336-831504836 GCF_019279795.1 Protopterus annectens | reverse complement strand
TTACAATATTTCTGCCATTCTGCAGACGGCAGAAAGGCCTTTAATGAGGTAAAATATCACATTCCATTTGACATAGGCAAGTTGTCAGGTTGTTCTGAAGAGAGGCCAGCAAGCGGAGCAAGCATTTTTTTTTTTTTTTTTTTTTTTTTTTTTTTTTTTTTTACAGAGTTCTGTAGGTCTTGGGACACCACACATATGTGGAGTTCTGAGCCCCATAAACAGGAAAGTTAGTTATTATTTTTAAAAGAAAAACAAAAAATGAAATACAATTTCACTATCCTCCCTCTACCCCACACTGTTGGGGGGGACAGCCCAATAAGCGGAATCACAAGCTACTTCTACTTATGTTGTTTAATCCTGCATTCACAGGTATTTAATAGCCACTGAGTCTCATGACCATTCATGCCTTGCCAGTATCCACACATCCTCAGGCCATATTTCCTTACTCCAGGAGGGCCATACCAGTCAATCCCAGAGTAAATCTGAGGATACTACACTGGAAAACAACATAATGTAGATTTATCTTTGTTTTTATAATTTATTCATGCAACTGCCTTACACTGCATAATACATAAAAAAAGACATCACACACAAAAGAAAAGTAAACTTAAACTCACAGTGAATTAGAACTAGGACTTCCAATATGGCTGCACACTGAGTAACAGCTCATTACAGCTTTCCCACTGTGAAATCAAACTCAGAAGAGACAGCCAGTGAATTTGTCTTTTTGGGTACATTTCAGTAACCGGCTAGTAGTTGCACTGCCTGGATATAAGCAAAAAGAATTTTAGTGAAGCTGAAAGAAAATCAATTACAAAAGGTGAGGAGAAAACACTGGCTGCGAAGAATCCTTTAGTTGTTCAGCAAAAAGCAGTTAAAGCTCCAGATTTGGTGCAAGACACGAATTCCAGTAATCTAGAAGAAAAAATAAGTCAAATATGCCCAGAGCTGACTAAAATAAATGAAACACTGAAGGAGTATATTAACTCAGATGGCAAACGGCTGGAAAAATGGAAGAATCTTTAAACAGATATTCGGATGAGCTGATAAAACTGCAAAAATCAGAGGTCAACATGAAGAAAAGGCTGGCTGAGTATGACACTGCTCAAGAAGAGATATGTCAAAAAAATGGTAGCATTAGAGAACAGAGCACGTAGGGAAAATCTGAGATTTTCTAGAGTACAAGAGAAACTGGAAGCAATGGACAGTATTAATTTTATGAAAGCACAAATAAGCAAATGGACTGGAATTCCACAGCGGCTGTTAACTGAAAAGGCACTTCATATGTATGCTCAAAACCTGGCCATGAGAAAGCAACCCAGACCTTTAGTGGTATACATGCAATCCTACCAGCAGGAGGAAATGATTCTCACAAACTGTGGCAGAAGGACAAAGTACTAAATGTGGGAGACACAGTATTTGTGGAAAATTATAACTTGTACACCAGGCAGGAGAGTAAATTTATTCCAGTAATCAGGGAATGTTGAGGAGGAGGCCTGAAATTCAAGCTGCTGTATTCAGCTATTTTTAGATTTTTTTTTTCCTGGAGGGTCAAAAATCATTCTTTGATACAGAACATGGTAAGGAAGAAATACAAACGTTTGTCTAACAAAAAGTGAGTTAACAACCAGAAGGGGATTCGGCTTCTTACTCTCCTGATAATAAAGGTCATTGAGAGACTAAGCCACTGAAACCTTCTCCAATGTCCAATTTTTTGAAGTTTACGGTAGAGAGCTCCCATTACCAGGTACATTTTTTAGATGTTACAATACGTTTGACTGATGAAGGGCTCATTACCACTACATTGTTTAGAAAAACTGCCTGGAGAAATGCATTGCTGGCTGCTGATAGCATGCATCCAGCAGGATAGTAACCAGTCAGTTCACCAGGATATTCAGACTCTGTCAGAATATGAAAGATTTACATGAAGAATCCACCAAGTTAGAATATTTGTTTAATGAAAGGGGCTATGATATGCAGATGGTTAGAGATATTAGGAGGAAAATTATTGGTGACATAGATTCTGCCACTATTTGTGAATCACATACAACCCATGGGTTTAGAAATAAAGTCCCTGTGGATTTGACTCGTGATGGTAATACCTTACAATATGTCATTAAATATACCAGTGAAGTTGAAAGTATTAGATGTATCATCAGAAGAAACTGGAATGTTCTCACTGGGAACAAGCAGATCAAGGATATAGTGGGTTCTTCACCCAGATTCTGTTATAAAAACAGTGATAACTTAAGGAAACAACTATGTAATGATCAACATATTACTAATGTAAGTAAACCCACATGTCTACTTTTGGGTGATATAACAACTAAAGGGACTTACCCTTGTCTACATTGTCCCAGATGTAATAGCCTTAGTTGGATATAACTTTTAAACCTAAATTTTATGCTGATTGCAATAAAAATGTTGTTTATTTGGCTACTTGTCTTTTCTGTTCAGCCTTTTTTATAACCACCTCTCTGAAATCAGAAGACAAGATGAGACCAATGCCTTGGCTAAACACATACAAGAATATCCCTCCCATTGTTTTGCCTTTAGAGTCTTACAGATTATTAGACCCACAGCTAGGAGAGGTAGCAATGAACACATGCTAGCCAAGGCTGAGTTACACTGGATACGCCTGAATAGCTACATACCTTTAAAACCTATACTACTTGAACGTAGATAGGATTGCATAAGTTTATTATATTTTATTTCGTATGTAGGGTTCTCTTACCACTATACTGTTTGGACATGATGGCTTTAACATCTATATTCTTGTATGACTTTGTCTATTTTTTAGCCATGGTCTGAGGGTGCTCCTATTCCATTAATATTCCCATTACATACCTTATGTTTATTAATATTAGCTTGTCTTATGGCATGAACATTATCTCTAATATAGAGGAATTACTCACTGGTATCATTTTTCTGTAACTTTTGATTCAATATCTACACTTTCTATACTTAATGATTCCTCTTTATAAGTCTAATATAGAACAGCATGAAGATATGAGGTTTCATGCATGCATCTTAATGCCTCTTAGTAGGTACATTGCAGGGTGGTTTCTAGCCTATGCTGGCTTGATACACTTTTAATCAGCATAGACAGATCACCCTTTATATTTATTTAAGCTATTGCTTTATTTGACATTCAGAGAGGTCTTATAGTCTAGCTGCTAATATGATGAGCTTGGATCCACCATATATACAGGCTATCATGCTTGTTTGTACATATCTTTTTTTACATATTTTATGTATTTCCTCATTTTCTCATTTTATTAGCGATGTATTTAGTTTAAATGTTCATAGAAGTACTTGAACCAATGCCCTTTCATTGATATGATTAAGTTTCAAGCAACGTTTAATGCTTGTAAAGTTATGTATACTCTAGGCATTAGGACCCAGAAGAAGCTTTGTCTTCTTCAAGTCATCTCTTGGATGTGTATTATACACAAAGTAGAAATGGTTTGTAAACATACACATGGTTTTGGATTGTGAAATGTTCTACTGAGGCAAAGTAAGCTCCATTTTTATGTTCTTCATGTTTATTTTTGATATATTCACGCTAGTGAGTAGTGAGTTGTTTTATTTAGTTTTATTATGCTGAATACTGCAATGGCTGATATGCTTGACGAAAATGAAGGTTAGCTTAATACTGAACTAAAATATATATCTGATGTTTTAGAATTCTTTGGAGTTGTTTTTAGATAAACATTGTTGTTTGATTTGAATGATGGTTACGATTCATTATTACATTGCTATGTGTATAATTTATATGAACAGTTTTAGGTAATGCATTTTAAACTGTTTTTTAAACTGTTTTCTAGATTGTTTTTTGTTTCTATGACTACTAATTTATAATTGATTAATTGCATTTGTATGTCTAATGAGCCCGCCCAAAAGTTGTATATAAGTATTACAGATTTCATTTTGAATTGATATCCATTTCATGTTATTTGAATAAAAGTTCTTGCTGTTTTTGAAAGATTGCCAATGGTCATTACTTGGGAGTTGCTGTAACCTATGTCTTGCTGATAGATTCGTGGTGGATGCTTTCACATTTTTACAGTCTTTTCTTCCTTTTGTTTGGTGAGAGCACCTTCAGCTGTGAGTAGTATTCCTGGTACTGTTATCTTCTCCAATGTTCCAAAGCAAAATGCTTGAGACAAAAAAAAACACAAGAGTTGACTAGAAGATCTAGAAATACACAGGAAATGAACCAGTGACTTGATATGGGAGATAAGAGACCAAAAGGAAGAAAACCAGCAACTCAGAAACTGATGAATAAATTTGGGATTACAAAGCATTAATTACATTTTGTGAAGTATGATGGAACAAGAAAGCATGGAAATGTTTGGACATTTTTGACTCTGTTAAACTTGTAGGGGACTCCAAAGTATATGCTCTATCTCATGTCATTAATGTTTGGAAAAAGACTTGTGAGAGGGGAAGAGGAAACTGTAGGTAAAACAAAATGTTGTTCTTAACAGTAATTTTATAACAAATGGCATATACTGTATGCAATAAAGTAAAGGTTTTCCGGTTAAATTTGTGTATAATACATGTGCCCCATTTTTTTCTTCCTTTCTTCTTGTTCACTTTTAAAAATGTAGGCATTGCAATGTGAAAAGAAGATAGTAAAACTGATTTTTTTTCTTATTTTTGAATAGGGGAATGACTGTATTAAGGCCTTTATCTTGATTTAGTAAGTTTTAAGGGGAAGCAAATAAATAAAAGAATGTTGACTATGATGAACATTGAAGTGCTTTCCACTAGCTTTACAGTGCAACATGTAGTGAAATACAACTATGTATCTGGTTATGTTTCTATGTAGACAATCTGATAAGGGTGCAGTAAAAACGGAATACTTCTTTCTTTCAATGGCTAGAAGATAATGTTTTCTATAAGCATTCAGATGGTTTTCTTCATTTGGGAGAGGCATAACGTTGAGACAAAAACAGATGTCACTTAGTGGAAGTAGAAGCCCAGGCTGTATTCATGCCTCCTAGCATGTATAATCTCCATTATAAATTAATTCAAGCCTGCGAGTGTGGCTATCAATCAGGGACAACTGTTCCTATTAGGAGGGTTAAACTTTATTATTTGAAGACATATTTGTGTGTTAGTCCTAAGTTAATAGTTTTTAGGGGTGTTTTGGATGTCTTTTTTTTTTTTTTTTTTTTTTTTTTGAGGGCCTTCATTAAATCAAAATGTTTTGCAAGATGTGATATAGGCTCAAATGGATATGTCAAGAAACAAACGTACAAAAGGTCAACCTGCCAAACAGTGTATGCATGCAACTCAAAAGCTGCAAATAGACATTTAAAAAACTGTTATACATTACAGGTGGGAATAATAACTTCTGACACAAAAAGAGAGTAATGAGCTATATTAAAAATGTACAGTGCTAACAGCTACTCCATAGGAGACACACTTGGTAACAGCTGAGCAAATGAATTTGATAAAGAAAGAATTTCAGAATGGTTATGCAGCAGAATATCTGAGACAAAGAAAAAAGGAAGTACTTTTATTAACTGAGAGAGGAGCTCCAACAGTGATAGAAGAGGGAAAAAAGATAATGGAAGATTTGTAGTAATAAGGGGCTACTGGCAAGGGAAGAGGATTACATTGGAAATAATCAGCTTTCAGCAGGGAATATTACTTACAGATGGGGAGTAGAATTTGATATGTAGCAGGAGTATGTGTCTGGGGGGGTCTAGAAGGGAAAGTATAAAAAAAGAGGGTACATTTTTGAAAAAAAATATGAAAATATTTGGTATGGAAGATATGAATTCAGTAGTAGGAGTTTGGAGGGAATTTACATACTGTTCCCCAGGGTACAAAAATTGGGCTAGGCTAAACAGAAATGATATTACAGGAACGTGCATTTAATTGAAAGTTTTGATACACATCCAATAACTATTTCAGATCATGCACCAATTATAACTAAAACAAAAACGAGACACTGGTACTTCACCTATCTGTTAAAAAGGGAGGAATTTAAGGAATGGATAGTGAAAACTATTCAGGAGTTATTAGAGAAGATAGAAATTTCTTCTGAAACAACAGCTTTTATTAATTGCGAGAGGAGCTCTAATAGTGGCAGAACGAGAAAAAAGATAATAATGTTATATCTGTAGCAATAAAGGGCTACTGGCAAGAGAGAAGGATTACGCTGGCATGAATTTAGTGGGATAAAATAAAAGCAGAATTTAAAATATGGCAGAAATAAAAGAACAACAGATATGGTTAAGAAGTAACAAGAATTATTTCAGAGCTACACAGTTAAGACTCATATACATGCACAAGCAGAAAACTATAATTCAAAGTGGAAAGGGATAATGAAGCCGGGGGGAAGAAACAAGGAGCGAAGGGGATTTTGGATGCAGGCCTTTAAAGAGAATGACAACAATCAAACAGAAAACTGTATCTATAAAGTAGCAGAAAGTATTCTAAGAACTAAGCCAACACAGGGATGCAGAAAGGAGATTCTGCTGATAGGGATGACTGCAATTAGGGATACAGACCACAGGCAAGAGGGGGGCTGGAATTTATTGGAGAAAACTGGCAAAGGACCCAAGGTATTGGAAGCAAATAACTAGAGAGCAAAAGATGACTGAATGGCAAGACACCAAGAATTTATTTGGACTGCAGGTTAGAGATTGCATTCCCTAGCAAGTATTAATATCAGAGTATAAGCAAAGAGAAAGAAATGGGATCCTAAATGAAAGACCAGCACTTTTAGAGTTTTTAGTAGATTCTAGAACAGAAGCTGCTACTAAAAAAAGAATAATGAGTACAGCATACAAAATATTACATGATAACGATAAGAATCAATCGGAGGAGTTTACAAAGGATTGGGAAGAGAGACTGGATAAGCAGTTCACAAAGAAACAATGGGAGGATACATGCATATCTACAAAATATACAACAAAATCTAGAAAATTTAGGATTTTTGCTTGGAAATGTTGACATAGATATTTTTATACACCAAGTAGACTCCAGAGAAACAAAAGCGCTAAATAAATTCAGTTTTTAAAACTTTGGTCTCTTTTGGTACCTCTGGATCGATTTGCTGAGAAGTCAGTGTGTTTTTTTTGCTTGGTCGTTTAGTGTCTTCTGGATTACAGTAATAATGTTTTAAGTGTGATGGGGAAGAAAGAGGTAATTGGGAAGATATTTTCTGGGTGTGTGGTGAGTTGGCAGACTAATTATTCCCTGTTGGATGCACTGCTGGTGATGCTGAGTGGGACGAATGATGTGAGGAGGGAGATTTTTCTCAGCTATGATGCAGAATCAGAACTGCGTAGACATGGCAAGATCTTGCTGTGTCTAATTATGGTGGCTCCCAAAAAAGCAATCACTAGAAAATGGCAATCAAAATTAAAACCAACTATAACATGTAGTGAATATAGTAACAGGGAAAAAACAACTCTAATTGAGATCTTTAGAAAATGAGAGAAGCAAACTACACAAGAAAAAATGGGAATTGTGGGAACAATGCATATAGGGGAGGAACGAGTTTTAAAAGAAGGCAGGATTTAAATGAGCTACATAATGTTTGACTGAAAATGATTGGGTAGATTATAAGTGATGTATAATGTTTGCAATTGGGACTGTTTCAGTATGGTTTGTGATGTAAAATGCTTGCAACTAGGATTGTGTCGGTGTGGTTTGTTTTCATTTATATAAATGTATGATTGCTCATGTCGTAAGTGATGGTTTAATAAAGATGTTTCCTGTTTAAATAGAGCAGGAATTGAATAATGTATGTAATGTAAATTAGGATATGATATATAACAATATATATGAAGTACAATGTTTGTAAACATGAACTTATTAATACAATTTGATTACTTTTATATAAATTTGCCTATGTCACAAGTGGTAATTAAAGGTGTTTTAGAAGAAAGTAACAAGAATTGTTTAGATGGGCTGATAATGGTTAAAGTATTGCAGAATAGGGGGAACCTCACAGAACAAGAGGAGGCACAACTGCATAATGTTAGAGAGAAAACAAGGGACTATCTCAACAATATGCATGCGTTTATAAAGGCTGCTGTTAAGCAACTACTTCCTGATAACTCCAGAGCACAAAAACTTTTAGCACAAAAGCTCAGGCAACAGAAAGTAGAAAAGGTTGTTGCCAAGGTTAGGCAGCCTGTATCAAGGAAAATAACCAGAGATCCTCTAGCGGTATTAGAAATATTTTGGAAATTTTATGAAATCTGTAAACACAGAGAAATGTGGAGATAAAAAAAAAGTAAAAATGGAAATGTTTAAGGAAGAATTAAATATGCCAATGTTAAAAGTGGATGAGGCTCAATCACCAACAGGATAGAAGGAGATGAGATAAAAATGGTGATGTATAACCAGTCTGCAGGAAAGTCCTGAAGAATACATTGTACTCCTGTGGAAGCTTTTAAGCCAGGAAGGAAGAAAGTGATAAACATCTAGAAGGTTTTGTTTAACAGTATTTTAAAAAGAGGTGAAGCACCAACATCCTGAAAGAAAACAGTGATGACTGTAATACCTAAAGTTGGCCCCAGCTTGATATAGGCCAATTTCAATTTTAACTCATAATTATAAGTGTTTATGTTTATAACAGCTAAAAGAATGGCACGTGACACCAAAATTGATAGATATGGATCATTGTGGTTTTGTGGAGAGGAGATAAACATTTGACAACATTAACAAAACAATGATGATCCAGATGGAAGGAGGCATAAGAAAATACCACTGTTGTTGGACTTGGCAGAGTAAGCTGGGATGAGTAGCGCAATGGAAGCATTTGCATTGCCTAATAAAACTATAAGGTTGATTGGAAAGTTATATGAGGGATTGAAAGAGAAAATTAAAGTGAGAAGGGCCCTCTCTGAGAATTTCTGTTTGCATAAAGGAACCAGGCAGAGGTGTCCTCTTTCCCTTTTGTTATCTGCATTATATTTAAACCCACTGGCAAAAAAAAAAAAAAAAAAATAAGGGACTCAGAAATTCAATGATATAATTGGTATCTGCAGGTGACATTTTATACCTGCTAAAGCAAGAAATGGACATTTCAGTGTTGTAGAACATTCTGAGACAATTTCTAGTCTTTCTGGAATACAAAATTAAAGATAAAACAAAGGCACTATCTGCAAACTATGTACCCAAACACAAATTGGTTCACCAATACCCATATTTATGGGGCCATAACAAAATGAAGTACTTAGGAGTCTGGATTAAAAAGGATTTCTGTTTTAGCAGCTAAGGATATATGGGAAGAGGCTAAGATAATACAGAAACTGAGAAAAGGGAAGCAATGTTTTGTGGATATGGATCGTAAGATACAAGCAGTGAAGAAAATATTTTGGTCCCTTTAACTTTATACACAGGACAGTCATACCTTTTATCAACCAGTGACAATACTGTGGATAGCAATTAATAAAGAGTTATAGGTTCATAGGTTCATAGATTCATACTAGGCTATCTGCCCTAGGGCATTTATAAGCCTAGCCAGAGTGTGTTTGGCTTTCGCCTCCCATTTTAAATTAATTTTGCTATGCCCTTTTTTGAGGTTAGTATACTGTGCCTCTGTCTAACAGTGACACAGAAGTGATACCCGGGGTAAACCTACAATCTCCCATCCACTCATCAAGATTCCTCTTGAAGAGAGTCAATGAGGGACTCTGCCTAACCTGGACTGGGATTTTATTCCAGAGTGAAGGGAGCCTCTGGGTTATGAATCTGTCCCTCCAGCATGTCCTATTTATTTCAGTGCTGAGGCTCAAGTCTCTCGAGTGCGTAGCTCGATGGGATTTGGATTTTCTGAGGTGCAGCATGTCCATATTTTATCTGGGAGGGGAGGAGAGCAAAGCCAAGTGAGATAAGTTGATCTTTCCAATAGAATAAGGTGGTAAGGTGGTTTGGGATTACCTGATTTGAGGTGGTATTTTACAGCTACAAAGTTAAGGCTCCTATACATAGTACAAGCAGAAAGCTATAGTTCACAGTGGAAAGAGACGATGATGAAATGGGGGAAGCTCAAGAAACAAGGAAAGACTTGGATTTTGGATGCAGATCCTTAAGGAGAAAAACAATAACCATACAGATTATATTCATAAAGTAGCAGAAAGTATTCTAAGAACTAAGCAAACATGGGGATAGAGAAAAGAGATCTTGCTGACTGGGATGACTGCAATTGGGGGTACAGCGAATAAACAAGAGGGGGCTGAAATTTACTGGAGAAAATCGACAAAGGAACCAAGGTATTGTGCACAAATAATTAGAGTGGGAAAGGCAACAGAATGGGAAGAAGTCAAGAATTCATTTGGAAATCAGCCTGCTGCCCTAGTCACAGACAGACAGCAATGACCCTCTCCTAGGATGCCCTATTACACACCTGTCCTTCAGGTCACACCATACAGAGAGAAGGAAGGGGAGGGGGAGAAACACTAAGTCATAAACAGACCCCCAGGTTAGAAGATGGACAGCAACCCCCCCCCCAAATCCTTGCTGGCCCTGGCTTAAATTCAAGCATTGGACTGCGGGTAATTGGGAGTGCTAATACAACTGGAAAAGTATGTGGGGCACTGGGACAGCTGTCAGAGTGAATGAAGGGGAGGAAATTATTATGATGATGATAATAGCCAAGCCATTCAAATTCAGTTTCTCATCAGTCTGATAGTCCTGCACAGATGCAGACAGAGGAGCAACTCTTTATCCCCATCCATCTCACAGACATTGATCACGAAATGCTAAAAGTCTTCATAAAATACTAAGAGTCAAGGAGTACCCATTATCTCATTAACTACAGGGGTAGCTCATGCTGGGATCTTTTTTTCATAGATAAGCACTGGATCTCACATTAGCCATGTCAATAATATAAGGCTAGTGGCCTGGACTGGGCTTAGTGCAGGTTCAGACAGAGCTACCTAATGGTGAACTCCCATACAAAGTTATTAAAATCTCACTGAACAAACCATCTGCTTGATGTTCAGAGATCCTCACCCTTAGCCTTCATGCAAGATGACCAGATGGACACTCCTTAAGTGGGCCCTGCTGCCTAGTATGAACTTGCACTCTGCACTTCCTCCCAGGGAAGACAGGGTATGCCTCTCCTAATCTCAAGATTCTCAACCAACCCAGAGGACAGATTTGAGATCAAGGTCATTCTAGTCCAGGCTGACCTTGTGGGATCAGTTAGATAATGGATTTAACTCATGGAAAGTTCAGGCTTAAACCTTGCCTCTAAACCTTTGTTTTTGTAGTAATGCTTTGGCTTATGTGTGCCTGACCCTTTGGACATTCACCATGCAAAGAGCTCTCTACTACTGACAACTTGTTGAAGTAAGTCATGCAAACTTCCTGCAAATGGTGTAAAGCAGATGGGTTTAAGTTCTGTCAGTTACAGTATTTAACAATACTGTGATCGTGCTTGAGACATTAAACATGGGTGAGGGTCTTAGCTGGTAATTTGATGCCACATTAGCACTTACAATGCTTAGGTATGTGAACAGAAAAGTTTAAAGAAGAAAGGAAAGACTGAGAACCAAAGTGTGCAAGTGGCAAATGCTGGCAAAAAACAGAAGGACCCAGGATGAGTATATTTATGCACCTAGCACCGTACATAACTGGCCATCAGTCTAGTCTGGCAACATCTCCAGCTGTGGGATTCTACTGAAACAACTGTGAAAGTCTGTTTGGTAATGAAGTAATTCACAACCAAAGAACCATCAAGGGGCATCATTAATGATAAATCAAATTCCCATTTTTTTTCTGTTCAGTGAAATAAATAGGTTTTCTGAAATAGACCAGGGGGCCGTTTTCAAAGTAAGAGCATGACCTTAGTCACTTTAGACTCTGTGAAAGGAAAAGGAGGAAACCCACTGCATTTGTTCTCCAAAACCAATATATGGGTCAGCACTATCTGAGGAAATAAGTCCTTTAACCTCTGGTATTTTTACTACCACGGTACTTGTGAACCTATAAGACTACATAAGATTTTATAGGCTATAAGGATATAAAACTTGGAGGAAACAGCTAAGTTGGGAAAATAATCAACCTATGGTCTCTTAGTTATTTTTAACTTTTTTTTGATGGGACAGTGGTGTTGATAAACAACTCACTGATGGTAAACAAACTGGCAAATACATCTTTGGTGAAGGTGGTGTCAAATTATATGTCCAAAAAAACAGCACTGACTTGACTGCCTGGGTGAACAGTGGTCAACAACTACAAATGAGCAACGTGAGCACCCAGAAGAGGCAGCTGCATTTGTTTACAGGACCTAAGAAGTGTTCTTATCCTGGTGACACAGAATACCAAGGTTTGCCTTGAGAGCGTTAGTCCCTGGAAAGGGGCCTTGGAATCCTTATTCACAATTTCTTCCCCTAAGGTACAGTATGATCTGTGCTTATTCTTCTCACCTTCAAGTTTTAAGGGTAGCGTTCTACCAATGGTACTTAAATTCAACAACTACTTCCAGATGTGCAGGGACTGCAAAATTTTGTAGGACAATCAAGCTTACACACACACACACAAAACAAAATATATGTTCACACTAATGGGCAAATCTACTACCTATAGGAACAATGTCTGAACAAGGGGTTAAAATGTCACTGTAAGTGTAAAGAAAATACACTTCCACCTTCAAGAGAGAACATCAGAAAACTGAAACAAATCACACAACAGCTTGGTAACAACCTCAGAGTCTAGAAACTCCAAGTACAGACAGCATGAGGAACAGTTTGGAAAGAGTGAGGGTCAGCCTCCCCTTGTGAATGCTCTTTAGTTCATGACAAGATCTCCTGTGAAAGAAAGTGGCTTGAAGAACTTCATTAAATGGCACCCATAAATCAGATGGAAGTTAAGGAAAAATGCCAACTGTCTTAGAATGTGTTTTACAGAGATCTCCCTTGATCCTTTCACTAAATCTACCAAGTGGTCATCACACATGCACACAAGACATTGGCTTGAGTGGTTCATTCATCCTTTTATGCACATATAAATGATTTATTCTACACTTTACATATCCTGGCATCTTTCATAGGATATAGCTTAGTAATCAAAACAACCTGAACTTAGCATTAGAGTCCTTCACCACAACTACCACTTTGGCACTACTAATCAAGGCAGTCACCTCAAAGTGTAGGCTATATATGACATCTGTGAAAGAACAAAAGATGGCTGTTCCAAACACCAAGTCCTAAGGCACCCTGCTAGTTAGCAGTATATGGAAAATAACTCTCTATTGATCACTGCTTCCTCGTCATTTTCAGTTTATGATCTACTTCAGTCTAGTAACATGGCACAAAATTACACAGTTTGCTCAAGACCTGACTGGTTTCTATTCTGCTCTATGGAGAACTAGTCACAGTACCAGATTAGGTTACATGGACAAGACAAAAGGTCTTTGTAGCTACACTGATTTGGGTCATTGTAGCAATGTCTACTCTTTCGCACGCTACCCATCAATCTACTCACAGTATGACAATGCTTACAACCTAACATCCTTTCATGACCCATACAGTCTAGAGAGACTTGCTGAAAGGTACTGCTAAGCAAGGAAGACTACGCCACCGTCACCCCCTTTAAAACTCAATAAGTGGAAGACATCTGACCTAAGACCCTTACCACTAAACAAAATTCAGCTCAACTCTGAAAATGCTGAGACCCATTTGTTGCTGGCAAAGAAACATAGCCTACAATGAGAAACTGGCTGTATGCCAGTAAAGCATTTGGGGTGGGAGGAACTCCCCCACACCCTCATTGTTTAAAGCTGTGTCCCCCCCTCCAAACTCACATACACACACACACACCTGTAATTAACTAATCCAACTCTTGAGAGCACTGCACCTAGGGCATTGTATGTACTCCCAACATTACACTTTTTATCTTGCTGTTCTTTGCATCACGACAGCAGCCACTGGGCTACCAAAGGGAACTCCTATAATTCTTTCACCAGATTTCAAATCATGTCATCTGGACCCCTCCCACCCCCAGTACTCCTTTCCTAATCAGGCCCTCTACATCAAACAGTAAGCAAACATCCTTATTCAAAGCACAAGCAACTGTTCAGTGCCTTTGCCTACTCTCTACCATCTATAAATGTCCCACTTCATGCTACTGGAATTGCCTTCTCAATTGTCTATTTTGCCAGCTCCTTCACCAAAGCCCTGTTGATCCTTATTTCTTGAAAACTTTAGTCCCTTTGATGACAAGCAAAATGAATAATGGTCTTTTTAATATAAAATGTGGTATAAATTGATGTATATTGCAATAATTTTCCTACTCTTTGCATCAGCAGTAATAAAATATCACGCTTTAACTCCAGTTTCATTTTTTAATTTAATTTCACTTGCTGGACCACAAGAGATTATATAGAAAGATACTATTTTTTTGAGTTTAGGATCTGCATTGTTCATTGGGCAAGCAAGGTTAGCCTAGGCAAGTCATACCTGATGTGAGTCTTCCAGCTTATTGTAGCACTTGGTCACGACTGGAAGGAGTACACGGGATGCTAACTTTGTTGCAACAGTTGTCTTCACTGATGATACCCGGAGATGCAGCTGAGAAGAAGGACCACTACTAGCAGCAATTTTTGACAAGTGAGTGATCTAAAACAGAAAACAAAAATAAAACCCTGGTGATGTTCAAGTTTTAAATGTAAAAGGGATGCACAACTTTTTGTGGCTGTATTCCTCCAGTATTTCTTTATATTATGACACAATGCGAAAAGGTTAAAGACTACTCTTATTACATGAAAGCAACATCACATAGTTGTTTTATATTAAAATATATTTCTTCATCTCCTAAGTACCTATGACATGATATGTTTTTATAAGCCTAACACACTCAATGTTAAAAATGAGTCCTTAATGTGGTTTCTACTCAGAATTGTATGTAAAATGGCAAAAGTACCAAAAGTTAAGGCCGTGACAGTGAATAAGAAAGAGTGAATGTAGTATCTTCGCCTTCTTGCAATAAGAGCAGAGAAATGAAAACAAGTAGTTCTTGGAAAGGATCACTTATCAAGCTTCATTTTATCAGTAAAAGTAGGGCCTACCACAACTCCAGTTCCTCAAGAAATATAGATCATTAGGACAAGCTTAAAGCAAAACTATTCTCCACCCAACAGAGGGAGCACTTCAGTTAAAATAACTCTTAGTTGTTTATAGGTACACCTCTCCTCACTGTGAAAGAATTGATATTAAAAAAAGGGCGAATCCATTCTATGCATTATCAACCCCCCCCCCACCACCACCACCAAAAAAAAAGATTTAAAACCAAGACAAGGAAGATTGTGCCCATCTGATCCAGAAGTCTTGGAACTCCCATTAACAGAAGTGTCTGCAAGTGCAGGAGGGGGTTACTGCCTTGGAGAATATAGCGGACATATTCTTACTATATAAGCTGATCTATAAGACCACCGGTCTCAGTAAGTCCACAACTAAGTTTCGTTCTTTTCAATTATTTATTTATTTATTATATACATTCCTTTTTTTCTGTCCTATGTAACTGCCAACCATCTAGATGCCACCTATCACCACCCATTCGTTCTTCATCATCAAGGTGTCAGGGTGAGAGACATTTCTGGCACAGTACCGTACAGCCATAATCCAGGTAGCTACTATGGATTCTTCTATTCTTCTGGCCTAATCTCTTCCATGGTAGCCAATGTGGGGGCCTCTTACTATTATCGCTGTGGGCATGCAAATTTCTTCCCATGCCCAGTGAAAGCTGCTGCACGGACAGAGTTTGCAGAACCAACCATATCCTTGGCTCGTACAGATGGATGCCTTACACCACTCCTTCAAGTAGGTGTGGGCACTGCAACAAACCAGACCCCCCCACACCTTTCCAGCATGGCCAAGCCAGAGTTGAGAACACACTCCCATTCTTCCTCATTGCCTCTTCCAGCACCCAAAATGCAATTCAATCCAGAGTCTTCTGGGCTGCACTCGGGATCCCTCTCTTCAATACAGATGAACTTTAAGTTTAATTTGATATTTGTTTTCTGGGGAAGGCATGCATGCCCAGTGCATCTGCACATTTGATTCAACCAGTAAGTGAGCACACGTCCTGTAAAGCAAAAAAGAAAAAAAGAAAAATTTGTCCCCTATACAGTTACAAGACTGTAACTCACCAAACCAGTACCTAAAGTATAACCCTGGTGCACATAAAATAGAAATACTTAAGTGTAAACAAGCAAGTAACATCAAACTGGAAGCAAAACAAAGCACAAAAACATACACTAACAGAAATGAAAGATAATAGGTAGTAACATTTATCAAAATACAATAAGACTACTTAAATACTCAAATTCATTTTTACAGGTTGTAGGATTTTGTTCTTTCTTATTTTTCTCCCATCTAGGTTAGCAGTTGTTAAAGCTTGTGGTGGTAGTGGGAGGAGGACAAATAGTGATGCACCTAATTTTGAACAGACTAACTTTCTATTGTGAGTACCTAACTTTCTACTCCTACATCTCAGTAACTGCTTAAGAGGAAGTTGTGTAAGGCTGGAATAACACTCCTGTATACAAGGATCTTTCCCTCACCAGCAGGGCTACCATCCTAGCTAGGAAACTGGCAATTGTCTGTAGGTTTCCAAGTTTCCACCAAATAAATTAGCAGAACACATCTCCAAGCTCCAAGAAAGCACACTTGTTTGTCCCATCCCCCAGAATGGGCAAGCAGACAACAGCAACTCAATCACCTAATGCCAACTTACAGCACCACCAATGTACACCACAGAGTGGACCCACAAGGATAATGTTTGGTACTACTTTGATTTTTTGCAGTTGACAACTGGGGGGAGGGTGACACACACAGTAGTCTCCTTTACTGTAGAAATGGCAATAAAGTCAATCTCTGTGGTGGTCATTTCCAGAATCTCGGAGCTAACTAGGACTTCCCAAAATATCTTCAGTTCCAGTAGATAACTGGAGAAGGAGTTCAGAGATCCCACCAGTACATTCACTTTACCTTGTAATCCTTGAGACAGTGATGTTTATGTCTCTATCTGTGGTTCACTGCTAAACCTGCACCACTTCCCAATATAGAAGGGTACAACTGTGCATCCACTTATCACAGAAAGTAGCACACAACATACCAGTTGTCAAAGTTGTCAATCTGAATTAGGATAGTCACTGGAAACCGCTTTACTTCCACCACTTTTAAGAAAGAAGGAAAATGTGCAGGTCCAAATGTCTGATATGAAGCAAATTCTTCAGAATGGTCCACTTCATTTGAACCATGGAGAAACTAAGATGGGTTCTCCTCTCCAAAAAATAATAATCTGTCAGGATATGCAACAGGTTTAGTTGCAAGAGTGAAAGAACTACATTCAGAATGGTAGGAAGGGGACTGTGCATTGATTCAGGGCCTGAAGACAGATGTCTGACATCACAACAAGATCCATAAGTCGGTGGTGACTGCACAGCCACAGACATCTTGATCCACTGTAACACTCAGCTCCTCGGTTATAAGAAATGCAGCATGAAGGTCACAGTGGCCATCAAGCCTAGAATGTCTGGCTGAATAAAAAGTTCCCCTTTAAAGAGGGATGGACTGCCTGAACTTCTCCTTAAGGGAGGACATCCTCACCCAGGCTACACAGGGTAGACACCTCCATAAGCCTGCTGCCATATCCACCGTGTTAGCAAAGTCTAAACTACAAACAGCCAGCAGAAGGAAACACTAAGTGACCCACAGCGTTCTTCACCACAGCTCCTCGAGCCAGACTGTGGAAGAAAGGAAGTGTTTTCCAGTGTGTGTGGTTGACTGCAGAGGCTAACAAAGTCTGATGTGGAAGACTAGACGAAATTGCTAAAATAAAACTGGTTCATTGCTTCACCCTTTGTAGTCAGCCAGCATTCTATTTTTCTTTCTTTTCTTTTTTTTTTTTTTTTATCTCATTCCACTATAACTAGAGTCTTAAAAATGACCCCCCACCCCGGAAACAAATCAGCACAGTCTGGGTGCATCCAGACCATATGTATGGGTGTATGGCATCTTTAATGACAGAGTTCATCTGGTGGTTAATCTATGGTGGTGTTTTCTCATTCACAAAAACTCCATGCTCGTGAAGGAATGACACTATACGGAAGACTTCAAACAGCTTCACGTTTTCTCCAAACAGGATCATTAAGTGAGGAACTACAGGGCTGGGCAAGACTCAGTATAATCATCTGCCTTAGATACAATGCTATCCAAGGTCCTCTCTCCTTAAGGAGGCAGGTGGAAAAGACATTCCCCAACCTCACCAGCTCCAGCTGCAGTAATCTTGTGTGCAGATGACATCTGCAGGGTAAGCAATGAGAAGAGCACATGTCAAGCACTGGTAACAGGGATCTGGCACTTGACAGCATGCATGATGCAGCCATGTAAACTTGAGACTGCTGGTATAAGTCTATCTTCCCAAAGGGTGTGAAACTGCTCTAATGTTGACAAGTCCCACGAGAATTCAACCACCAGCCTGAAGTCAAAGGTCTGAACCAATAGCCTTGGCACAAGCAGATCCTACAAACCTTCTTATCTGGGTCATGCAACTGCAGTGTACAGAAGGAGAACCTAAATTCTATCATCAAGCTACAAACAGGACACACTAAAGTGTCACAAACCAACAGGATACTTCTCACAGGTTCAAAGGCGATTACTAGGGATCTTTTAAAGCATTGCCATGCTTATCAAATGTATCTGACACTGACATGTTTTGATACCCTTAGGTTATTTTTATGGGTATATGTAGGCTTGAGCAAGAATGGATAAGCATTTATAGGCTGACACTGTCTAAAAGGGACATAGGTGTCAGACCAGGGATACATTTCCAATTACCAGTCCTTTGGCTCAAGTTACTCGACTTGAATTACTGAAGAACTCTGCTTCACACAGATAACAAAGTGGGTAGTTTTTAAAATGTACTTGTCCCACCAAAATGTCTTATTTATCATGCAGACAAGGTTTGAGTCCCCAGATTGGGGTTTCTCTGACAGAGATTCCAGACAGCATCTTCCAGACTGTTAAGTGCCACGTTTTTGCCTTATTTCAAGAGAATCTGGATATTATAGAAATAAATTATTTAAGTCCAAATCATTCAATTCCAGGTAAAAAAGGGGCGTCCTAGAAAGGAAAGGGGCGGGGTTCATCAAGGATCAGATTTGGAAGAAGACAATCTGATATTTACACTAAAGTAGACAGTCTGGTACATAGTATTACCTTGCTTAAAAACACACAGGCAAGTTCATTCATTCATTCAAAGATATGTACTTTATCCAGTTCAAGGTCACTGGGGAATTGAAGCTGATTTTTTTTTTTTTACACTTGTGAACAAAGCAGAAAAAAATTCTGGCTAGGATGCAACTCTACTGCACGGCATTGCACATACATTCCCACAGGCAATGTGGAGGATCCCGAATTCATCCACAGCATGAGAAGAAATGGGAGCACCTGGTGAAAACTCAAATGAATACAGTAAGTGCATGCAGACTGCACAGAACTTGTATGAATTATTTGCACACAGTTTAATAAGTATGAAAATGCAAATTATTAAATGCTGACAATTTGCCAGAATAAAGGGGTAGGCTCTCTGCATTCAAAAATTCTTCAGTGGTTCATGGAAACACCAAAATTCTGGACAGCAACACTTTTTTTTACAGTTGTATCAAGTAACTGTACATACACTCTTGAAGGCAGTCCTACCTAGTAGGTCCTTAATCACTTACATCACAGACTGCCTTGAACAGTTTTCTACAGATATGGGTCCTTTCCTCAATACTCATTCACTGTTGCCTCAGGGTTCATCAATGCAGGCAATGCATACCATTTCCTGCTATTCTTTATCACTGCCATCCACGAAATTAAGGAAAAATATAGTTTAATAGAAAAAGAGGTTATGTACTTACCATAATGTTCCATCTGTGTTGTCCATTTTCATTCTTTCTCAACCACTGGGTTAGGATCTGAACTTTGGATCCAACTCAGCTGTTGTTGAAACTCGTGAGCTCTGCCTTACCCATAATGCACCAACTCCTAACATACCTCAGATCTTGTTTGCTAGATGACAAACAGTAGATAATAGAATAATGTTCCTAACACAGGACAGCAATATTTGGAGCTCCATACAAGACACTGTGGTGTCTTAATAGCATTTCATTCTTGCAGAAGTTCATGAAGACAAGGGTTGCGGGTTGGTGGGTGGGAAGTTGAGGAAGAATGAAAATGGACTACACAGACAGAACGTTATGGTAAGTTCACAATTTCTTTATCTGATATCAATTTTTTTCATTCCTCAACTACAGGGACAGAGTCCCCAGCTACCTGATATACTGAGTAGACTCTAAGGAAGGATGTTCCTGAGCACGGTTGAACCAAAGGCTGCTCTTCCTTTCGAAACCAGATCCAATTTGTAATGAGTAACAAAAGTATGAGGATTATCCCAAGTAGCAGCTGCACATACGTCATCCATGGAATAACTGGATAAAATACTGATGAGGTTGCTATAGATCTAGTAGAATGAGCTCTTAAAGGTTTTGGAAATGAAATGCCCAATTTATTATAGACAAAGGCTATGTAGTCCGTAATCCATCTTGACAATGTTACTTTTGTTATCTGCAAAGGATATAAATAACTGATCAGATTTTCTCATGTCTTTTGTTCTACAGAAGCAGAAATGCAACGGTCTATGAGCATCTATATGTTTTCAAATTTTCAAAAGAAAACAGGCAAGTTAATAGACTGATTGATATTGAATTTTGATACCACTTTAGGAAGGAAGAAAGGGCTGGTTCTTAATGTGACCCTATCCTTTGGAAAATCAAGTAAGGAGGTTTAGATGATAATGCTTAGAGTTCTGAAATTCACTAACAGTGGTGATAGCCACTAAAAATATCGTCTTCCAAGTCAGAAATTTAAGACCACATTTTCCTGCTGGTTCAAAGGGAGAATGGATTAAGGCCTGCAATAGAAAAATCAAATCCCATGAAGGAGTAGGGTCTTTATAAGGTGGCCTAACTAAAATAGTACCCTTTAAGAAAGCTTTACATATCTTAGTAAAGGCTAGAGAAGAAATGCCAACTCCTACATGAAAGTTAGAGCTTGCTACCAACTGAACTTTAATAGTAGAGGAACTAGCCTCCACACTAAAAATTTCTGCCAAAAACTCTAATACACTCTATGTAAGGGTTGAAAAAGGATCGATATGTTTTTGATGTACACAACAAATAAACCTCTTCCACTTACTCTTGTAGATTTTCCTAGTGGAAGCTTTATGGGAAGACAAAAGTATATGAAGGGGACAATAGCATAGGTTGTCTGGCTATTAACAGAAGTGGAGAAACTACACTGTTAGCTTGAGGTGCGAGATATCTATATAAATCATACCTGTCAGGTGAGACAGTAGGTCTGGAATCCTCTCTAGAATCCAAGGTGGGTAAAGAAGATGAAGTTAAAGGAAGGGGAACCAACCTGTCAAGGTCAGTAAGGTGCAACGAGGATGATTTTGCTCTTCAACCTTGCAACTTTCTGTAGGAATTTCGGAATCAGTAGAGTTGATAGATACACAGAGAGAAGACCGGAGGGGTCAATCGTGCAGCAGAGCATCCCTCGGTAATTCCCCTGTTGGGGGAGATTAAGGCAAAAAAGCTGCTGGACTAGTTATTTAGTGGAGATGGACCTGCTCAACTTGTCTGCTATCATGTTGGACTCCCCCGTAATGTGCAACTGTATCAGAAAGTGGTAAGATGAAATCACCCATTGCCACACTCGGAGGCCTTCCTGACATAAGAGGTAAGACGTGTTTCCTCCTTGTTTACTGATGTACCAAACTAGTGACATGTCTGTTTGGATCGCAACTGTCCCCAGAATCCTGAAAGGCTTGCAATGCTAACAGCACTGCTCTCATCTCCAGGACATGTATATGCAAACTGGCTTCTTCTGGGGACCAAATGCCTTGGACTGTTTACCCCAGGAAGTGCCTCCCCCCAATCTGGATGCATCTATGGTTACTATGGCCTTGGATTGAGGGAGAATGAATGGACGACCTTGTAAAAGCTGATCTGACCTTATCCACCACCAAAGGTATTTCCTGCATGTCTGTGTAGTTCTTATTTGAACTGACATCCATTTATAAAGACTTGACCATTAGGATGTTAGTATCCACTGAAGAATTATCTTGAAGGGAACAAGAATGATGGCCCCTGACATTGACCCTAAGGCTTGAGAATCAATCAGGCTAAAATGTTGGTGTTATGAATAATTTTTGCGACGTGGAATCTTGATGTTTGTACTCTATTTGGGGGAAGTCAGGCTGTCGCACATACTGTATTGAAATTTGTGCCTATGAACTCCATGTCTGAGATGGTTGCAACTGAGATTTGTTGTAATTTATTGCAATTCCCAGAACAGAGCAAGTTTGGAGTACCTGGTCTTTTGCTAATACGAGAAGATGCCTGGTCGGAGCAGTAAATGAGCCAGTCATCTAAATATGGAAACACCTGGTACCCCTGCAGTCTTAAGTGAACTCCACCATGCATTTGATGAACACCCTGGGAGCTGTGGTGAGATGAAAGGACAGGGCTCGGAACTGGTAAAGACTGGCTCCCTGCCAGAAGTGCAAGCACCTTCTGCACTACTTGTTCATTTTTATGGGACAGTATGCATCTTGAAGTTTATCAAGCACATCCAATTGTCCTTGCCTGGAAACGGCAGGATGGACTGAACTGTGTCCATCTGAAACACTGACCGTCGAACTGACTTGTTCAAGTTGCTAAGATCCAGAAATGGTCTCCAGTCCCCTGCTTTCTTTGGCACTAAAAAGAACCTTGAGTAAGTTCTGGATTCTATCTGGTCTGGTGGGACATTTTGGATGACTCTTTCTTCTGACAGGGTGAAACATTGGGAAACTTTTGTGAGGACGGAGGTGAAAGGGAAAAGGGAATTATATAACCAATGGAATAATCCTCTGCATCCAAGTGTATTTTGTGATATCTAGCCAGGCTCTCTGGTGCAGGGATAAACGACCCCTGAATGCCACCAGATGGGGACAATCGGGCCTCCTTTCGGAAGCGATAACAAGGTCTGTCAGAGAACATATCTCTAAACCCTTGATTCTGCAGGCCACCTCTGTTACGTGGGCAGCATCTTCCATTAGCATTTCCATCTGCCTCTGGGGGAACCTTCCCCACGTGGATCTTGGGAAGGACCCAGAGATTTTTTTGAATCACATTTTCACCCCCACACACACACACACACACACACACACACACACTGATTTCTAGAGAAGATTTTTTGAGGGGTCGAAAAATATACTCCTACAGCACAGATGGTCTTTCCATCTTTTTCACACCTGGAGAGTGTCCTTCACCTTGGGGCCAAACACGGAAGATCCATCGAAGGGAGCAGTAATGAAAGACCACCTATAAGGCTCCGCAAAGTCACACAAGTGCATCCAGGTGCGTTTCCTTATAGAGATGCCAGAACCCGTGCCCTTGAAGTACCCTCAGCTGTATGAGAGATGAGCCTCATCGATGAATTTGAGATGGACTGAAGGGTTGCCAACTGTGAGGCTACTGAAACTTGAGTCTCTGCAGTAGTGGTCCCTGAAAGAGAATTAAATAGCTCCTTTATCAAATCTCTTTGTAACCTAGTGAAATGTGCTAAAAGAGTTCAGTGACCTAATAGCAAAGGTCGTTAAAGCAAAGACATGCTTCCCAAACCTGTAAGCCCTGGGCTCTCTATTAGGGGGAAGGACAGTGGAACTTTGTTCCACAAGTTCCTTCTTCATGACCTCTGCCACAACCATGGCATCCACTCGTACTCCCTTTGTGTCAGAGGTGTCATAATTCAGGCTCGTCTCTTGAGGACAGGTTCAGCCATAGCAGGTTCCTTCCATGCCTGCTGAGAAATCAAATCAATGAGTTCATCAGTGGGTGGAGTCACCCAGGAGGTAAATGGGCCAGATACAAATGTTTCTAGAAACACGGATTCCTCCAGAGAAAGATTTTGGGAAGACCAACTACCATGTTACTTGAGGATCTCCAGACTGTGTCTCCAAATGAGATGTCTTCAGGTGCCGATATGGAGGATCCTTCCCCTTCATTGAAATCAGTGTCTTCTGTGATAGATTCCTATGGGGTACCTAAGTGCCTCCTTTTACACTTTCTCTTCCAGGGAACTTCCTTGGTGGGATGTTCCAGGAAAGTGTTGGAAGAGATGGCAATACCCTGCTGGGCAGTCTGAAAGGTTTGGACTGGCTGTCCGTGTGGAGTCAAATGTTGCGGCTCATGGCGCAGACACACGAGATGTACAAGGAAGATCCAAGGGGGAGAAACTATCTGTTCTGCCGAAGTAGAGAACACTCTACACCAACTCAAAAGCAGACTGTCGTGGGAGAAGGAAGCAGATGTACTGGAGAAGATGTGCTTCTACTCCATCGGCTCAGTCTGCCCTGAAGGAAACCAACCAGATGCAGCGGTAGGAGCCGAGCTGTCCAGGGACGAGGCTCTAAGGGGCAGAGATGGCTCTGAAAACTCACCGTTACCCTGGATATGACCGAGACACTTTGGTTCTGACAGCCACTCAGGTCTGAACTTTGTCGGAGATGGGGAGCTCAGAGAAATTCTCAGATCCGAGGACACCGCTGTCTTTGGATCCGATACAGACGGTCTCAGCAAAATTGGATCTAAGGACTTCGAAATGAAGTGTCCAATTGGAGAAGGAGTCTATACTGGAGGGGTAGAGCTGGCTAAGGCTTCTTGACCAGAGGGTGTAGGAGCTGGGAGAAAGTACAGTTTTGTACCTACCATAAATGTAGATGTCCGATAGGTATGCATCTGCAGTCCTTACATATGGGTTGTCCTGCCTCAGGCAGCCCTTCAGTCGGCCAGATTCCAAAGTCTGGGTCCGGCGTCGGCTGATGTCGCCCTCTCCCCGACGTCAGAGCGCCTGGGGTATAAAAGTGTCGGCCGACGCCATCTTCCTCAGTTTTTCTTGCCCCAGATGCCAGGTGCCCTCTAAGGAAGGCTAAATTTGGAGAGATCAAAAAATTCCAAACATGCACAGTAATATAAAACAAATACACCATAATAGATAACCCCAACTAGCTATAAGAGGGATAAGTACCCAGGAAATACCACAGAGGGGAAGGAGGGAGGGTAAACCTGACTGCAGATGCATACCTATCGGACATCTACATTTATGGTAGGTACAAAACTGTACTATGTCCTTCAAGGATGCATCTGCAGTCCTTACATATGGGTAGAATACCATAGCCAAGCTGGGGGTGGTAGGATCTAAGAAAGGGATGGTGTAGCTAAAATGCCCTGCAGGACTGCCGTAGCAAAGCCTGCTCTGGATCTGGAATATAAGGGTAAGTTGTAATGCTTGGAAAATGTATGCACGGAGCTCCATGTAGCAGCTTCTAAAATGTCCTTGGTAGCCACCCCTCAAAGAGGCTGTGGAGGTGGCTGTGGCTCTGGTGGAATGAGGTCTAATGTTAGCTGGCATGGTTTTGCCATGAAAAGAGTAACAGAATCAAATGCAATTCCCTATCCATTTTGAAATTGTCTGTTTGGAAATTGCTTTTCCTTGTACCCCAGCAGCATATGCTACAAATAGCTGGTCAGATTTTCTGTAAGTCTTAGTTCTGTCCAAGTAGTAGTGCAACTGTCTGTGAATGTCCAGGGTATGCAGAAGTTTCTCCCCTTTGTTCTGTGGATTTGGAAAGAAGGTAGGCAGGTGAATAGCTTGGTTCAGTGAGACCCTGGATACCACCTTTGGCATGAATGAAGGATTGGTTCTCAGTGAAACTGTGTCCTGATGAAAAATAAGAAATGGTTGCACTGCCATGAGGGCCTGCAACTCAGATACTCTTCTTGCTGAGGTTATGGCCAGAAGGAAGGCAGTCCTCCAAGACAGGAACTGTAGTTCTGAAGATGCTGCTGGTTCAAAGGGAGGTAGAGTTAATTTTTCCAACATGAAGTTAAGGTCCCATGTAGGCACTGGTGGTTTCCTTGGAGGATTGATGTTTTTAACTCCCCTTAGAAACTGCCTTAGGAGAGGATGAGAAAAGACAGGTGGATCAGTATTGTATTCTGCTGAAATTGCTGAAGCATGGATTTTTATGGAAGAGTAAGAAAGGCCATTGTGGAGCATTTCTGCCAAGTATTCCAGGATATGTGCCAAGTTCATCACTGCCGCATCTAGGCCCTTTGTGGTGTTCCAAGTGCGAAATCTTTTCCATTTTGCTGAATATGCCTTTCTTGTGGAAGGCCGGCGAGCTTCCATGATGATGTCCTTCACTGTCTTGGATAGCTTATCCTGGTGAGGAGTCAAGGTATTCTCCAGGCTGTCAGCTGCAAGGTTTTCAGGCTGGAGTGCAGAGTTTTGTAATTGTGTTGTGTCAGAAGTGGTGGCCATTGTGGTAGAGGCCACGGTTTCGTGCATGACATGCTCCTTAACAGTGGGTACCAGTGCTGTCTGGGCCAGTCTGGAGATATCAGAATTCACTTTGGGCTGCTCTGTCCTGATCTTCAGTAAGACCTTGGTCATTAATGGAAGAGGTGGGAATGCATACACTGTTAGAGTATTCCAGCTGAAAGAGAGGGCGTCCACTTTCCATGCTTGTGGGTGGTATGTCCTTGAGCAGAATTTCTTCAGCTGATGGTTGTGTTGGGAGGCAAAAAGATCTATGTCCGGCCTCCCCCATGATTGTGTTATCTGAAGGAAGATGTCTGGGTGCAGCATCCATTCGTGTGGATCCATGATATTTCTGCTTAGGCTGTCCGCCAGTATATAGTACTTTCCTGGCACAAACTGGGATTGCAGCTCTATATTGAGTTTTAGGGAAAGTTCCCAAAGATTCATTGCCAGCCTGCAAAGAGGGTAGGAATGAGTACCTCCTTGCTTTTGTACCACATAACTGTGGTATTGTCTGTCCTTATTAGCAGGTGTCCTTGATGCAGAAAATGTTTGAAGGCCTCGATTGCATGTATCGCCGCCAGCATTTCCTTTTGGTTTATGTGCATGCGCAATTCTTTCTGTGACCATAGTCCTTGGATGCATCTGCCCTCCATGTGTGCTCCCCATCCATGGTCTGAAGTGTCCGTTGTAATGGTTTGGCTGTGACTGTGCTGGCACCATAAACTCCTTAGGTACCATTGTAGTTTCCTCATATGTAGCCTTGCTTGTGGAATCAGAAGAATGCAAGATGCCATGTAACCCAGGGCCTGCAGGATTTTCCTAGCGGTCAGCTGAGTTTGTTTTGTCAGATTTTTGAAATAATCCAGTAGTTGCCTTTGTTTTTCTTCCGTGAGAAAAGCCATTTGGGTGGTTTTATCTAGTTTCGCACCCAGAAAAATTATCCTTTGGGATGGAACAAGTCTTGATTTGTGAATGTTGACTGTATATCCCAAAGCCTGAAGTAGGCGGATGGCATAATTCAAGTGTTTTACCAAAGTTTTGTTGGCTGTCCGCTTGTATAAGGCAGTCGTCCAGATATGGGTATATTTGAATCCCCTGAAGTCTGCAGTGTGCAACTACTGATGCCAGGCATTTCGTGAATACTCTGGGCGCAGTAGATAAGCCAAAGGGCAATGCTGAGAATTGATAATGCTCTGAACCAGCAAGAAATCTGAGGTGTCTTCTGCAACTTTGTCTGATACGGACATGCAGGTATGCCTCCTTGAGGTCTAGAGTTACCAGCCAAGACCCCTTGCCCAGCATGGGAAGGAGTTGCTGTAGGGTCAACATTTTGAATTTTGGCACAATGAGATAAGTATTCAGTGCGGACAAGTCGAGAATAGGCCTCCATTGTTTTTCTTTTCTTGGGACAAGGAATAGTCTGGAATAAAATCCTTGGCCTTGTTCTGTGAGAGGAACCTTTTCTATAGCTTTCATTTGCAATAGGTTGGAAATTTGTTTTAAAGCCTCTGCCCTTTGATTCGGTGGCAGGTTTGGCATGCCTTTTCTTTCTGGTAATGTATGAAAATGGAACCTGTATCCTTTGTCTATTATTTGCAGTGTCCATTTGTCCCTTGTAATACTGTGCCAATTTTTTGAGAATAAAGATAAATTTCCGCCCAAAGGTGCTTCCAATTGAGCCCTGGTTGGCGGGGTCAAGGTAAAGTCATTGAGTCTGTCCTTGTGGAGCAGTTGTAGGTCCTGCACTACCTCTCTGGTTAGGAGGCTGCCATTGACGTCCTCTGTAGGAGCCTCTAGCTTGCCCTCTACCTCTGGCACACCTGTTCTTGCCTCTTTGAAATCTCTCCGTGTCTGGAAAGGACGAATTCTTAGAGGGCCAATTTCTGCTGAATCTTGGTGGTTGGACCTGGAGAAAATCTTTGACTGTCTGTACAGATTTAGCTTTTTCCTCAAATTTCTTTAAGACCTCCTGAGCAGTGGAGCCAAATAACTTTTGCTTTTCCAGTGGCGCATCCAGAAGCTTTGCTTTAACATGATCTGGCAGAGTTTGTTCCTTCAGCCAAGCATGCCTACACGTATGACTGCACCTGTCATTGTACATGAAGCTTCCAATGCATCATAACCACACTGCAAGAAATGGTTGCTAACCTGTTGGGAGTTATGTACCAGATCCTGAAGTGACTTGCGATCTAGGGGTTCAGGTGAAGACAGTTTTTTATGCAATTCATCTAACAAATACTCTTGGTACTGTATCATATGGAATTGACAATTTAATGCCCTCATAGAAAGCGTGGAAGAAGTATACACTTTTTTACCCCATCTCTCTAAAGCCCTGGACTCCCTTTCAGAGGGGAGTGGATTTTTAGTAGTTGCAGATGCAACCCCTTTAGGGCCCTGGGAAATAGTTTCAGGGTCAGTAGAGTGGGCCTTGTAAAGGAAATGATGTGAGTCCGGGACCCTCTAGTACCTATCGGTTTGACAGGAGCCAGAGGAAGGGAGTCAGGGGTAATGCTAGACTCAGAGTACACATCATCAATGACATTCAAAACAGGAGGAATAGCCAAAGGTCTATGCTGAGGTAAATGCAAAAAAGTCCTTAATCTCTTCCTGGAATCAGAGAATTTCTGGCCCTGCCATTTGAAATGCTCTCTCATGGAGTGGAGGGTCTCCCCAAAGGACAGCTCTTCAGGAGGGGAGGCAGAGGGAATAGATTCCTCTGCATCAGAATCCTCGTGAGGTCAGAAGGCCTCCTCCTGGTAGTCTGAAAGAGCAGAGCCATCTGAAGCCTCATCAGAGGACTGGGGATCAGTGGGCTCAACCCTGGGCCTTTTGTCTAGAGGAGGTTGAGAGCCCCTGTCCGGATGTGGCTGAGAGCCCCTAATTAAGGAAATAAGGTCCTCAGCTAAACTTAAAATCTGTGAACCTGTAGTGGATCCCTGTGGAATAGCCTTGGGAGGCAGAGATTTTGGCTGTTTAGCAGCTTTAGCCCTTGTGAATGCCTTTATGTACATGGATGCAGGAGGCCTGGCTGCTCCACGTGCTGGCGTAGTTTGTCTAGGGAAATGGTGTCGGATGTTTCCGGAACACCGGTTTCTGAGAGAAATTCTATAACCGACTCAGAAGAGGCCTCAGGGGCCGAGGTTGTCGGTTGTGCGGTTTCGACGGTCGGAAGTACCAAGGACTCGGTTTCAGCCGAGACCAAGACACTCTCGGTAGGCCTAGGCGTGGTTTCAGCCAAAACCACGGTCCACGTGTGTCGGTCCTTGTCCTTCCGTTTTTTGGTTAAATGAGAAGTCGGAGTCTCCGACGGCATATTGTAACAGTAACTAGCCCAAAAAAATTCCTCTGCAAACTCTGCCCGACGCCTAAGAGTGCGTCGGTTGAAGGAGGCACAGGCTGTACAGGCCGAGACGTCGTGGTCTGGGCCTAGGCAGGGGAGGCAGTAAGAATGGAAATCCTTATGAGGTATTTGTTTCCCACAAGTTAAGCAATTATTAACTTTAAGCGTTTGATCTGACATCGGCTGAGGCAAGAAAGAGTCCCCAACGGGTACTTAGCTTTGAAGTCTTCGGTAGCTGAAGTTACAGGAGCTGGTTGACTGGCACTTGCAAACTGCTTCTGCTTGGGCACCACGCCGCAAGAAAGACTGAGGAAGATGGCGCCGGCTGACACTTTTATACCCCAGGTGCTCTGACGCCGGGAGAGGGCGACATCAGCCGACGCGGACCCAGACTTTGGAATCCGCCGACCGAAGGGCTGCCTGAGGCAGGACAAAGTACAGTTTTGTACCTACCATAAATGTAGATGTTCGAAGATCCACATTGCTGCAGTCCTTACATATGGGTAGTCCGCTGTCCTCGGTCGGCCCGAATACCAAAGTATTAGGCTGACGTCGGTCAAGGCGCATAAAACTGACATCAGGACGTCAGGGTACAAATGCGCATGACCGACGTCATATCCTCAGTCTTTTCTTGCCCCAGATGTCAGAAGGCCCTAAAAAGAAAGGCTAAAGCCAAAAAACAGCAAAAAACAACCAACCACCCCTGCACTAATCATATTTACAATATTTACAATATTCACAACCCAAACCACACAACCACCTCTAAATACAGAGGGGAAGGAGGGTAAATTGACTGCAGCAATGTGGATCTTCAACATCTACATTTATGGTAGGTACAAACTGTACTATGTTCTTCATCTCACATTGCTGCAGTCCTTACATATGGGTAGAATCCCAAAGCAGAGGTAAGGAGGATGGCAAACTATAAAGCATTAGAGCTGCCAAAATGCCCTGTAAAATTGCAGTGGCAAAACCAGCCCTAGATTTAGAGTAAAGTGGAAGGTGGTAATGCTTAGAGAAAGTATGCACTGAACTCCAAGTAGCTGCCTCCAAAATATCTTTAGTAGCCACCCCCCTTAAAAAAGCTGTAGAAGTGGCAGTAGCCCTAGTGGAATGAGGCCTCAATCCCAGCTGGAATCTCCTTACCATGATGGGAATAACAGAAAGCAATACAAAACCAATCCACTTAGAAATAGTCTGTTTTGAAACAGGTTTGCCCTGAGAACCCAAAGCAAATGAAACAAACAACTGCTGAGACTGCCTGCACCCTTTAGTACTGCTCAAATAATATCGCAACTGTCTGTGTACATCCAAAGTGTGCAAAATCTTTTCCCCTTTATTTTGGGGTTTGCATAAAAAGTAGGTAAATGAATAGTTTGGTTTAAAGCCACACTAGAAACCACTTTAGCATAAAGGAAGGGTTAGTAATGCAAAGATACCCTGTCCTTGTGGAAAATTAGAAAGGCTCAACCACCATAAGGGCCTGTAATGCAGAAACCCTTCTCGCAGAGGTAATGGCCAACAAAAAGGCAGTCTTCCATGATAAATATTTCAACTCGGCAGTCGCTGCAGGCTCAAAAGGTTGTAGAGTGAGTTTCTCCAACACAAAATTGAGATCCCAAGCAGGAGTAGGAGCTCTACGTGGGGGTCTTATATTCTTTGCCCTCTAAGGAATTGCTTAAACAAAGGATGAGAAAATAATGGTGGGTCACAGTCATAGTGAGCAGAAATTGCTGCAGCATGAACCTTAATAGAGGAGAAGGACAAACCTTTGTCCAGTAACTCAGTAAGGTATAGAAGAGCAACACTTAAATTAGGTTTAGAAACATCAAAGTCCTTTGCTGTACTCCAAAATAAAAATCTCCTCCATTTATCTGTACACTTTCCTTGTACTAGCCTTCTACCTCCAAAATAACATTCAAAACTTGTTGTGGAAGCTGAGACCCTCCAGGGTTTAAAACAGAATATGCCAGGCTGTTAGATGTAGAGAGTGAAGTTTGACATTGAGTAAATGACTGTTCTCCTGAGACAGCAGGTGAGGAATCGAAGGCAAAGGCCATGGAGGCTCCGCATCAGACTTCTCAGTAATGGGTACCAGTGCTGTCGAGGCCAATCCGGAGCTATTAAAATCATGTTTGGCTTGTCCTGTCTGACCTTCAGGAGTACCTTTGGGAGGAGAGGCAGAGGTGGAAAGGCATACACATGAAGATTGCTCCAATTGAATGAGAGAGCATCCACTTTCCAAGCTGTGGGATGAAACCTTTTTGTGCAGAAAACTTTGGCAGCTGGTAATTTAGTGGAGAAGCGAACATATCTATGTCTGGAGTTCCCCATAACACTGTCAATTTCTGAAATACATGAGGATCCAATTTCCACTGGGGATCCATAATATGTCTGCTCAACACATCTGCTAAGGAGTTCTGTGCTCCTGGCAGAAACCTTGCCTGAAGATTTAGCTGTAAACTGAGAGCAGTCTCCCAAAGATTCATTGCCAGCCTGCAAAGAGGGTAGGAATGAGTACCTCCTTGCTTTTGTACCACATAACTGTGGTATTGTCTGTCCTTATTAGCAGGTGTCCTTGATGCAGAAAATGTTTGAAGGCCTCGATTGCATGTATCGCCAGCATTTCCTTTTGGTTTATGTGCATGCGCAATTCTTTCTGTGACCATAGTCCTTGGATGCATCTGCCCTCCATGTGTGCTCCCCATCCATGGTCTGAAGTGTCCGTTGTAATGGTTTGGCTGTGACTGTGCTGGCACCATAAACTCCTTAGGTACCATTGTAGTTTCCTCATATGTAGCCTTGCTTGTGGAATCAGAAGAATGCAAGATGCCATGTAACCCAGGGCCTGCAGGATTTTCCTAGCGGTCAGCTGAGTTTGTTTGGTCAGATTTTTGAAATAATCCAGTAGTTGCCTTTGTTTTTCTTCCGTGAGAAAAGCCATTTGGGTGGTTTTATCTAGTTTCGCACCCAGAAAAATTATCCTTTGGGATGGAACAAGTCTTGATTTGTGAATGTTGACTGTATATCCCAAAGCCTGAAGTAGGCGGATGGCATAATTCAAGTGTTTTACCAAAGTTTTGTTGGCTGTCCGCTTGTATAAGGCAGTCGTCCAGATATGGGTATATTTGAATCCCCTGAAGTCTGCAGTGTGCAACTACTGATGCCAGGCATTTCGTGAATACTCTGGGCGCAGTAGATAAGCCAAAGGGCAATGCTGAGAATTGATAATGCTCTGAACCAGCAAGAAATCTGAGGTGTCTTCTGCAACTTTGTCTGATACGGACATGCAGGTATGCCTCCTTGAGGTCTAGAGTTACCAGCCAAGACCCCTTGCCCAGCATGGGAAGGAGTTGCTGTAGGGTCAACATTTTGAATTTTGGCACAATGAGATAAGTATTCAGTGCGGACAAGTCGAGAATAGGCCTCCATTGTTTTTCTTTTCTTGGGACAAGGAATAGTCTGGAATAAAATCCTTGGCCTTGTTCTGTGAGAGGAACCTTTTCTATAGCTTTCATTTGCAATAGGTTGGAAATTTGTTTTAAAGCCTCTGCCCTTTGATTCGGGTGGCAGGTTTGGCATGCCTTTTCTTTGGTAATGTATGAAAATGGAACCTGTATCCTTTGTCTATTATTTGCAGTGTCCATTTGTCCCTTGTAATACTGTGCCAATTTTTTGAGAATAAAGATAAATTTCCGCCCAAAGGTGCTTCCAATTGAGCCCTGGTTGGCGGGTCAAGGTAAAGTCATTGAGTCTGTCCTGTGGAGCAGTTGTAGGTCCTGCACTACCTCTCTGGTTAGGAGGCTGCCATTGACGCCCCTCTGTAGGAGCCTCTAGCTTGCCCTCTACCTCTGGCACACCTGTTCTTGCCTCTTTGAAATCTCCGTGTCTGGAAAGGACCAATTCTTAGAGGGCCAATTTCTGCTGAATCTTGGTGGTTGGACCTGGAGAAAATCTTTGACTGTCTGTACAGATTTAGCTTTTCCTCAAATTTCTTTAAGACCTCCTGAGCAGTGGAGCCAAATAACTTTTGCTTTTCCAGTGGCGATCCAGAAGCTTTGCTTTAACATGATCTGGCAGAGTTTGTTCCTTCAGCCAAGCATGCCTACACGTATGACTGCACCTGTCATTGTACATGAAGCTTCCAATGCATCATAACCACACTGCAAGAAATGGTTGCTAACCTGTTGGGAGTTATGTACCAGATCCTGAAGTGACTTGCGATCTAGGGGTTCAGGTGAAGACAGTTTTTTATGCAATTCATCTAACAAATACTCTTGGTACTGTATCATATGGAATTGACAATTTAATGCCCTCATAGAAAGCGTGGAAGAAGTATACACTTTTACCCCATCTCTAAAGCCCTGACTCCCTTTCAGAGGGAGTGGATTTTAGTAGTTGCAGATGCAACCCCTTTAGGGCGCAGGGAAATAGTTTCAGGGTCAGTAGAGTGGGCCTTGTAAAGGAAATGAAGTGAGTCCGACCCTCTAGTACCTATCGGGTTTGACAGGAGCCAGAGGAAGGAGTCAGGGTAATGCTAGACTCAGAGTACACATCATCAATGACATTCAAAACAGGAGGAATAGCCAAAGGTCTATGCTGAGGTAAATGCAAAAGTCCTTAATCTCTTCCTGGAATCAGAGAATTTCTGGCCCTGCCATTTGAAATGCTCTCTCATGGAGTGGAGGGTCTCCCCAAAGGACAGCTCTTCAGGAGGGGAGGCAGAGGGAATAGATTCCTCTGCATCAGAATCCTCGAGGCAGAAGGCCTCCTCCTGGTAGTCTGAAAGAGCAGAGCCATCTGAAGCCTCATCAGAGGACTGGGGATCAGTGGGCTCAACCCTGGGCCTTTTGTCTAGAGGAGGTTGAGAGCCCCTGTCCGGATGTGGCTGAGAGCCCCTAATTAAGGAAATAAGGTCCTCAGCTAAACTTAAAATCTGTGAACCTGTAGTGGATCCCTGAGGAATAGCCTTGGGAGGCAGAGATTTTGGCTGTTTAGCAGCTTTAGCCCTTGTGAATGCCTTTATGTACATGGATGCAGGAGGCCTGGCTGCTCCACGTGCTGGCGTAGTTTTGTCTAGGGAAATGGTGTCGGATGTTTCCGGAACACCGGTTTCTGAGAGAAATTCTATAACCGACTCAGAAGAGGCCTCCGGGGCCGAGGTTGTCGGTTGTGCGGTTTCGACGGTCGGAAGTACCAAGGACTCGGTTTCAGCCGAGACCAAGACACTCTCGGTAGGCCTAGGCGTGGTTTCAGCCGAAACCACGGTCCACGTGTGTCGGTCCTTGTCCTTCCGTTTTTTGGTTAAATGAGAAGTCGGAGTCTCCGACGGCATATTGTAACAGTAACTAGCCCCCAAAAATTCCTCTGCAAACTCTGCCCGACGCCTAAGAGTGCGTCGGTTGAAGGAGGCACAGGCTGTACAGGCCGAGACGTCGTGGTCTGGGCCTAGGCAGGGGAGGCAGTAAGAATGGAAATCCTTATGAGGTATTTGTTTCCCACAAGTTAAGCAATTATTAACTTTAAGCGTTTGATCTGACATCGGCTGAGGCAAGAAAGAGTCCCCAATGGGGTACTTAGCTTTTGAAGTCTTCGGTAGCTGAAGTTACAGGAGCTGGTTGACTGGCACTTGCAAACTGCTTCTGCTTTGGGCACCACGCGGCAAGAAAGACTGAGGAAGATGGCGTCGGCTGACACTTTTATACCCCAGGTGCTCTGACGTCGGGAGAGGGCGACATCAGCGACGGACCCAGACTTTGGAATCCGGCCGACTGAAGGGCTGCCTGAGGCAGGACAACCCATATGTAAGGACTGCAGATGCATTCTTGAAGGACATCTCCCATCTGTATCTGCACCGAGAGAAACTTCTTCATTCTATTCATGTCGGCTTCATTGAGACTCCTGGAAAAATGAGAAGAAGCAATAGATGATGACTTGGATTGCCGTCTCCCTAGGAAAGGAGCTGGGACCCTGGAAAGTACTGTGTCTCTAGATGGTGAGTATCAGATCTGAGGAAGTACCTTAGGAGCTGAAGTAGTCGTATCTGAAGACCTGTTAAGAGAGTTCCACACTAAGATGTTCTGAGCCTAAACAATAGATGCAGAGATAATGCACATCAGAACAAGGTAAACTGTGGCTACATTTTCTGCATTTCTTAAAACCTTTTTCAGATATGATGAAAGTGGAAAAGGAAAGAGACAATACAAAGTTTATTTTAGAGTAAGGAGAAAAGGGGTACCAACCATGGCACAAAGTTTAAATTTTCCAGAAAAAAATACTAGCAATGGTATGTAAGAAGTACACTAAGTGTACACAGGAATAGGAGATGGAAGAAAAATTATTGGAAAAAAAATTTGCTCGAGAGCAAAGGTGACCACATCTACATGTGAAAAGCGGCAAATGAGATCTGAGGTATATTAGGGGTTGGTGCATTATGGGTAGGGAGGAGCTCAAGAGTTTCAGCTGGCCATGAACTACAGTAAGGGCTGAGTCGGATCAGAGGTTCGGGTCCAACCCAATGGTTTAGGAATGAATGAAAATTGACATCAGATACAACATTTTCTTGTTTTATTGAGTTTTTGGTGCTGCTCATCCAACTTAAGCCTCAGCGAATGGTAAAGATATGAGGACGCTAGCAGACCTGTGCTAGTGTCTCAGCCAGGAATATGACAACTACAGGGGGGCAGGAAACAGGTAAAAGTGCAGCACTCTATATGTAGTGAAACTGCCTCATTCACAGGCAACCAAAAACTGTCATTGGTGTTTGCCATACAATTTGGCAGCAGGCATCTCTCATGTTTAAAGACATTTTGTGGTAGCAGCCACAAAGCACTCTGAAGAACCATAGACAATTTTAGCAAAGTTGAAGAGACCTAGAACAGTTTGTTCTCCATATTCCAAAGGATGAGAAGGTGGCTTGAGTAGTACCTGCTTCTTCTTTCATATTTATGGCTCCTTTTGCCACAACATGCTGAGATTAAGCCAACAGTTCAACATCCATAACTTTACCTACCAGAAGAAGATAACAAGGGAAGAAGACTCAGTAGTTCCTAAGTATGACCCCTCTCTATGATGTCCAGAACTTGTCATGGATTATTGTTCTCGTTTCTGGGAAGAACATAGCATATCTGCTTCCCTTGGGAGGGTTTTAATTGTAGTAAGGAATGTTGTAGTGCAGCTCAAGAAGTTGTCCTCTGGACACTTTGCAAGCAGCCACTCTGGGTTTACCACTATCACCTCCCTTTCTCTGATACCTGCTGTTCTTTAGTGTGGAAAGATTGATGTTCATAGGTTAGTACTAGGCTAACTGCCCTTTTGGGCCATTTGAAACCTAGCCAGTTACCCCATGTGAAGATGTCTCCAAGCAGCAAAGAAGGTATCCTTAATGAAAGCCTTCAGAGCAGTTGTATTTATTTATTTATTTTACATTCATTTTATTTTACATTTGTTTACTGGGATAGTCCGACTGGGCACATGTCCTTTTTCAGTGGAGGCCCGGGGAGAAAAGCTCCCCATTGAACATACTAAAGAAAGTAACAATACAAGACAATGGAGTGTAAGGTATAAGTTACAAATTTAGGCTAATTCAGTTTATCCATAACATCAGGTATTATCTGACAAATGATATTCAAACAAATAATAATTCAATGGATTATAATATTCATACAATGGAATAATGGACCAACCACGGTTTCAGGTGAATTTCTATTACTGTTGAGTATATAATACAATAATGAAGAAAAATCTTGGTGTAGACGGTGCTGTTTGATCTTAGCACGGGAGATGGTGGGGGGAGTATAGATTATATAAGTAGCAGGAGTAGTAGCTGAAGACAGAGGGAGTACAGAGACCTTTAGGTTATGCTGAGGCAGTGGCAAGGCTAGAGACTGAGAGAGTGCATTTAATCAGGGGTAGAGCAAGGACGCAACCATCTGGTTAAGAGATGGCTTTTTAGAGTAGTTTTAAATTGAACTAAGGATGCAGTAGTAGTAATACTTTTTGGCAGTGCATTCCAGATTTTTCCTATGTAGTTTGGGAAGAGGGAGTCACCTGCCTGACTTTTGGAGACATTGACTTGAATATGGTGCTTATTGGTGGAGCGCAATGATCCGTTAGTGGCATAAGGTTACAGCAGAGTTTGCAGGGCAGATATTTTCTCAGGGTCAGAGAGAATTTTGTGGGCCATTGTTAACTGCATATAGTGCAGGAGTTGGGGAACTCTAACCACTTAAGTTGCTCGAGAGTGAGGCAATGGTGGATTCTAGCTGGAAAGTTTGTAGCATAACTGACAATTTTGTTGTAACAGGATTCGAGTTTTTGTATCTCTGATTTCTTTAGGTTAGTTTGTATGGGAGCTGCGTACAGCAGAATAGATATTAGGTGGGTATGAGCAATGGCAATCCTGGTACTCTTTGTGAGGTAGTGTTTCTTCCTATGTAATGTACCTAGTTTTTTTATGTACCTTTTTATAGCCTGGGAAATGTGTATATCGAATTTAGGTTTGCAGTCAATTTCTACTCCCAGAAGTTTGGTGTGTGTAAATGGGGATATGCTAATGGAGGGGATTGGCTAGAAGAGGTATGATCCAGGACTCCTCTTCCACCTCTTTCCACAAATACCTGGTAAGATGACCCTCCCTCATATACCCCACTGACCATCAAGCCTCACTTTAGCCACTCTGCTGATCCATTTAATCATCCGGTGTGTTCACAACGTGGCTCTATTCACTCTAGAGGAAAAGATCCAATGAGGGCAATTCTATTGGCTTGGATAAGACTGGACTTGCCCCAGGTTTATGTGGATCAGTGACTGAAACCTCAATAATATTAAAAAAAAAAACAAAGCTGACACCAGGGAGTCCAATTAAGAGGCCATAATGAGATAACTCTTCAAATAAAGGAACATACATTTATTTCCTTGCAAGTCTACAACAACCAGCTTACACTAAGGTAAAGATCCTGGTCCCAGTACAGACACCAAACATCAACATCTTCTACTAAAAGTGAACACTATCACAAGCCAAACGAATTTCATATGTGGGTTCAGGACAGCAATGTGACAAGAAGCACCCTCACATACAATCATAATCTCCAGATGTCCTGCTAGATTATCCCCTCTTTTCTAGTGGAATGTTCTCAGTGAATCCCCCCCCAGGTGAAGAACAGGATGGCTTTCTCCCATCCCCTTTGAAAGAAGGAAAAGTGAGAGAAGAACCAATTACCTTTCTCTAATGGAAGAACAGGCTCCAATGTCCCTTTTGCTTTTTTCTAATGAAGGAACAGGTTTCACTATCCCTTTTTCCTTTCTCTAATGGATGAACTGGTTCCACTTCCCGCTTTGTGGAAGTACCAGTCTGGGTTTGCTTCAGGAGGTATACCAAAACAGCTTAACTTCAGAGAGTAGCTCTCTCATGGGGTGGAGGGGACCTAACAACTAAAATGTGGCATGTGGTTGACTGTGGGCCTATCTATAACCCACCTATCTATAATTATTACTCCCTCAGCTGGGTGAAACTCAAGAGAAATGTTCTCTTATGGACAGTTCTGCAGGGCATTTGGGACCGTGAATGCTGTAACACTGAAGGCAACCTTTTATAAGACTTTTGTGGATGGATTCAGGGACATCAATGTTACCTAGTATCAGGAAGCTCTGAAAATATTAAGGGGGGGTCTTCTTCTTGGGGAACTAGGCTGCTCTAGAAGATGATCTGCTGGAATGGTTTAGCAGACACCCTTCATGGTGATTCACATGTTCTCTGTTTTGCAGGTTTTCAGAGCTGTCCTGGGAAGCATGTCCAACAAAGGGCATCTGACAAAGGAAAACGCCAGAGCTGCTGCCCCAGCCTTGATGCCAGGACCACACTGGCAGGAAGCGAGCCATGCAGAAGCCATGATAAGGATCTTTACAAGCATGTCTGTTCACAAATTCAGGAAAGTTTACTGGTAATGTGGTGGGGAAAGAGCAATTTAGTGCAAGTTCCAGTACAACAAATCAATATTGTTTAAAACTAGTTTCAATGCTCATTCATCTTGCCCTTTTCCCCACTGTCATGCAACCATGGAATTAACATACATTAGTTATGTGGCTTGGCTGTAGGGTTGGGAGTGCAAATAAAAGTTTTGTTTCTGGCTTACCAAAGGTAGACTTCAGTGAAATGATTTTGCTATGTTGGGACTGAATGAAATTATTTTAAGCGAGTTGAAACTATTATGGTCTGTCAGATTTTGCAGATGATGGTACTTAATGAAAGACTGAAGCCGGACATGTGAATCAGACAATTAAGGGCACTGGCCTGAAAGTGGTGAAGAATATTGATTTATTACACCAGTCAGTCTCTTCACTCCTTATTCAGCAGTGATGTAGAAAGATGCTGTGTGCTCTCTGTGACCTGTGCTGGATGAAGGAATCATGCTCTAGAATTCTCAGTTACCATGGCACTCAACACCAATGCTGCCTTCTTGGGAGAAGATAGCACTGATTCTATTTACTTACAATGGCAAACACTGCTCTGTTTAAGACAGGCTCTACATAAATGCCAACTCTGGTTTATTTATCCTCAGACACAGAATTAAGCACTGGAAAAATGACAAAAGAGCAAAAGGCCATTTCACAGTAGATGTAATGAGCCCATGATTCACCACAGAAGAAGGGACAACAAAAGAGAAGTCACAGAGAAGGAAAGTCACATTCATGTCTGGCTGATAGAAGGACCTCTGGATCCTCACAATCCAGTTCCAAGGGGCACATTGAGAGGGAGGAAGATGGTCTTATACCTCTATTCCAAACAAGCAGGAGAGTTGAAGCTTACGTGATACACAAGCTGATGAGTAAACATCAGGTAAGTTCCAGTAATAGATAACACACAATCAACATTTGGGACAGTGCATGCCGGAGTTGAAGTCCAACTGAGAAACATCTTCAAATGGTCTGCTGTTGGAATCAACCTATGTCCTCTAAGGCCATACCCCCTGTGAAGACAAATTCCACCAAATGAACAATGCATACACGTCCAATGACTGGATGCATATTTGGTCTAAATATACAAGTACTGGTAGATGCAACCGCAATCATTCCATCCTTTCCAAAAAAAAAAAAAAAGAAAATATCAATATACTAAAAATTGTTTTCAGACTTGGTGCTTCGGAAATTAATGAAGCAATTAAATATTGATACTGTATGTCATTTCCTAGTCAACGTAAATCCAAATATTCCTTAAGGCAATAAAATGATGAAACTGTCACAATTTTCCCTTAAAAATAAACTGGTATAGGAGTTCATCTCAAAATACACAAAGCAGTTGATACATTAATCACTGATATGGTGTTAGCAAAAGGTACCCTACCTATGATAAATACCAGTAGCATAGCTAGGGTGGGGTGACGGGCAGCTGTTCCGGGTGCTAAGTGTTCGGGGGCACGATCAGCAGATCCCGGATGCCTTTTTAATGCAACACTGGCTTTAAAAGTCGGTATTTCATTTATGGACAAACTTGAGCGCTGTAGTGCTCCATTTAGGCAGGCCATTTGCTACAGTATAAAAAGATTTTTTTTCTTACCTAAAATATGAGCACTGTAGCAGGCAGAGTATAAACTGTATCTAACAGTTTGTTACAGTTTAAAAAAATATATATTTTTTTAGATAAAATATGTTGAAGGAGGGTTGGGGCCAGGGCTAAGAAACGGGACCTGAATGGCTGAGGTGGGGGGGCATGTCGTGCATCTGGCCACTTGGTTGCCTGGCTGGTGTGCCAGTAGAAGGAACGCCAGTCTTTTTTTTGCTCTTCAATGGAAGAGATGGATTGCTAGATGGGTTGGGGTGGGGCATAGATCTAACTGTAATAAACCAGTCACTTACAATATAGTGATTGGCTGATTATAGTTAAATGCTTTTTTTTGGCTCTTCACTTGAAGAACTGAGGGGGTGGGGTGTTGGTTTATGAATGTAAAATATTTTTTGAAATTGTTAGCTGCATTATCATACGAAAGTTGATTTTAAATGCATCGCTTAATATCAAAATGGAGATTTGATATGGTCAGTATATGACCAGGATATTTAAAAGGTTAAAATTTCTCAAGATATTCTATATCTTAATTAAAAACTGTATTATGCTCAACTTATACTGCCTAATTAACTCCAACAGAAAAAGCATCATAATTTACTAACTTTTCGGCTACCTGTAGTCTAGAGACAGTGTTAATATTTTACATATTTTTACTGCTCACACACAAACTGATTATGGAACACACTGCTGCAAAAAATAAATAAATAAAAAAAATAAAATAAACATCAAGGATGATACGTCTTAGAAGCTGACCATTTTACACATTCATCTCAACAAATGAAACAGACTCAGGAAGTGATTTAAAAATATGCCACACCAATATATAACATCTCGTACATTAACAATATACACCAATAACAACAGGTCCAATCTTACAGAATGCTGGGGAAAAAATCTACAAATTCTCAAATAAATTATGTGAACTTCGAAATTTATACATTGACTTGCACCCCACTTAGATGGTGTGTATAATTTATGAAAACACAACTCACAGACACTTTGCTAAGACAAATGTACTGTTAGTGATTCAGGCTCAGTTACCTTTAAGAAGCATTAAGAAATAACCTGTAGTCTACTCTACGATTATATAAACAGAAAGAAATTCAGGTCTACACTTATGTTTCAGCAGCAGTAAGAAACTCAGGTCTTTCATGTACTGCACAAATAATAAAAACACTAACATTTAAAACAAGCGTAATTTGATTAAAAGGGAGACAGAAAAGTTCAGCTTCATTTTTTCCCTAAAACAAAAACATCTACCTCATGAACAAGGCACCACGTTAACCCTTACTTCATCATCCATCAACCCTTACTTCATCATCCATCAAATGGCTCTTAGACAATACTATCTATATATACAGAGACCTGAATGAAGGCAAAAGTAGAAAATATTACACCTGGTCAAAACTGCAGCCATGTGAACACTAACAAAATAATTTTCCATATGTACTTGCTTTCCTCCTCCTACTGGTCTTGATTCAGTTGGTTCCTCTACCACTCTGGGAATTTATAGAGCGGGGGTGACAGTCTGGCATTGGTGGGCATCACCCAGGTATCCTTGGTGGAGCCTGTGCCCTTGCAGTGTCCAGTGATGGAAGCAATGATGATGCTTCTATTTTAAGACCTTAATTCCACTTCCTGGTGGCTGACATGGGCACCCATTCACTGCAGGACGCTATTGTTCCCTCTCCCCATGTAACTGTCTGCTAACTAGAGTTGCTACCACCTTACTGAAATAAAGAGGCCATACCCACAATTAATGGATGCAACTTTGTTGTCTGCAAGTCTCTACTTGCATATGGCAAGATAGCTACGTGGACCATTCCTCATTTTGTCCTTCAGGAAAGCAAGCCAATGCTTGCTACTGACTGCTGCCATTCTTTTCCCAGCTCTTCTAGCACCCAAAGTGCTACATGAACCCGGGTTGTCTGACTTATAGTTAGGGTTTAGACTTTGTGTAACAGCATCAGCTAGTATAGAGATCATTTTGACTACACTTGCTTTCGTGTTACACACCTTTGAAAAATGCCCCTTTCTATCACAAATTCTGCAAGCTTGACTACATGCAGGGATGGGACTTCCTGTTATGTTTATAGCCGCACCAACTGCAAACTTGAATTAAAACTGCTCAATGTTTATCACTTCCTCCATCTTAGATTCTCACATGGCTTTTACTTTATATTCATTACTGCTGTAACACATCCTGGCTATTTCTTATTCAAAATGCCTTATTACTTAACTCAAGAGTTTTACATAAATTAATTTTCCCTGTTGATTTTTTTCTGTATTGGCTCTCCATAAATCCACAGCTTTTGATAAGGCCAGATTTGTTTTTCTTAATAGTCTCTCGTATCATACTGTCTTAGATTACAAGGCATGCTATCCTTTATTAATGAATTGTGTAGCTCACCAAATTCACAGTCTTCAGCTTCAACATACACATCTATAATCTCTATAGGGCTTTGGGATCTTGTGAAAAAAAAAGTAGAATAAATGGTAAATTAACTCTTTCTGGGCTGGTAATGATTACATTTTTCTTCAGGTGTTGCTATTTTCTCTTTCCTCAATAACAGTAAGAGTGTAAATACTTTCATGGTTTCTTTGTCAGCAGCATACTGAACATTTTCAAACTTTTGATAAAATCCACTTGTATTCCGGACTAAGTCAAATTCATGGGTTCAAAGCATCCAATTTTCTCCCTAATTTCCTTCACGTAAAAGAATTCCAAGGTTCAGCTCAACCATATTTCTATTTTAAATCATATTTCCAAGGCTCTGAACAAAAAAACTTTGACAGAAAATATATTTATTCAAGTCTGCAGCTTTTTTATTCATGACAGATCGCTACCACTCTGGCAACACTTCCTGTCAGCAAGCTTAACAGACATACAGAGATGGGAGATGTGGACTAACCTCCATAAAGTCTACATAACAAATGACTTTTCTACGATTTTAGATGCATCACAAGACATATTAGTCACTGTGACCAGTTAAAGAGCATTTCATTTTATACCCTATACATGACAGACTCCCACATATCCAAGTAATACTGGAGGGAAAAAAATATGCACAATAACATAAGGCTATCAGCAGAGGAAAAACTACCTCCCATGTACTACTACAGAAAAGGTTTATAATTACCTGAATAATGCATTCAATGGAGTAAAGAGCAACCATAACCTAGTCTGTGCATGTGTGTGTGGTGGGGGTGGGGTACAGTGCTACCTTCTAACACTAAAATAATACACTTTTATGCAATACTGTGACACAAAAGGACAGAAAATTCAAACCACCAAACAGAATCTAGCCATTGCACAAAATAAATAAAAGGTGGCAATCCATAAAAACATATATCAAGACTAAAATTAGCTACTGGTGAGCTGGCTCCATGCCACAGGAAGTTAAACCTCATGAACTGGGATGTTAATTAGCAACCCTGAAGCTGAAGGAGCCCAGGGGGAAATAGGGGTAAGCGGTTGAGTATTTTACCCCATTTCTTGGGGAGGGAGGTGTTCTGTTACACTGACTCCTAGCAATGGCACAGGATATTGCAGCAGTAGCATAGACTATGGCATTCACTTGGCCATACCAAGCACTACTCAGGCATGCACACTTCAGTGCTCCATGTCTGCAGCAACCTATGCTGTAGAAATACTGTGGACTCCATCCTGAGTGCTAAATTTAAGAAAGGGGATGCTAACTCTGGAGTGGAACCTAGAGTGTAGTGCTGTGCATACTGTAATCGTAATCACAAATACCTCTAATGCTCTCTTCTTCTGTTCTCAACTCACCTGCCAAGTGCTGAAAATGCAAATACTACGATGTGCATTTTTTTCCAGCAGTTGAAGCAGAGAGATTTTTGACCAGAAATTGGAATCTATCACAAACAGAATTAGGGTGTGACAAGATTCTAAGGTATTTATGAGGACATGAATCAATAGCTTTCTTACTTTGAGTCACTACACTAACCTTAAACAAAATATTTTTACTGACATTTAACTCATTACATCCGAGTGACGCCTCCGGGTGCATCTGTAGTTAACTCCTACTGAAGCATCTAGACATCAAATATTGCTTGTTCATATTTTCATCGATAATCCCAAAACCATGCTATGTACAGGGTTTTAAAAGATTTCACATTAAAGCTCACACAATGGCAATCTCAACTATATTAATAATTTACTTATGTCTAATGTAGGTAGATAAATATTAACTGTTATTTTTATGACATTAATTTATATAGATATAACCTTCACATTTTTCTAAATTTCTCAAATACCAAGTAACACAGACATAATTCCTTAGCCTCATATGAAAGCTCTCAGCTAGATGAATAAAATGCTGCTGACAGTACGTGTGTAACTTGAGAGGTTGCTGAGATATCGTAAGTGGTTTACAAAATATTACAAAAGTAACAGTTACTGTGTTTATTGTGACTTATAAAATAATCTAAAGAATACTACCACTATAAAAATAGTTTGCTCTGAAGAGTTTGCCATTTACACTTCTTTCATAACCTCTTTCTTGAAGTCTTACTAGAACAGCTGTGGCCAGTTCCACTGCTGCCCTTGTAACCGGTACATACAAACAAAGGCATGTAAATGGTCAGTACTGGATCATCTAGGCGCAAACACAGCTTGAGTAAGAGCACGAGATGATGTTGGCTAAAATTCTATCGTACAGTTTATCATCTTCACTAACCACTGATAAAGGTATGTACTTCTGGAATTTTGTCAGGTCTTTACTCAGTTCAGGGAATACTGTAAAAAGTGCACCATCTTCTTCAAAGATCATCATCCATTACTTCTCCATGGAAAACACCAGAACCTCTAGGCAAGCTTAAAATGTTTAAACAGGTGCAGGGCCTTAGCTACAAGCTAATGTGGCTATTTAATTCTGATGTTGGATTAGCACAAGTGGTCATTAATTCTTTGTGTTACTGGATACTGGACATAGGTGATTTTGGATACTGAAACGACAAAAGGTGCTTCGGTAAATCTAATAATGCTTTATATAATTAAATGCTTAGTCTATCAAGGTTTGGGGCTTTTACTTGCTGCTGATTACAAATCTGGTAGTGTCAGAAATTTAGGCAGGCAAATTACAAATAGAGAAGAAGTTCGATTTTAAACTTTACAGAAGTTGTCATCACTAGACACCTCAAAATATAAAATCTGGAAGTGTGCCAGGAATTCGGCATTTACTTCAGTAGGGTAAGGCTGACAGTGTCCAATTTAGTGCTGTAAACTGCTGGAATTATCCCTTGTGGGTTTTTTTTCATATGTTTTGCTTGAAACACTAAATCTTCCAGGATTTACACCCAAAGCCCAATATCTAGGAGCTATACCCTTCAAATATAACTGCATTTTGCCCTTTGTGATCACTTCAAGTTGTTTATATCTTTACAGTTGCTCTCTCTCTAAACTTGGATATCTTATAGTTGAGAAATGACATTTTCCACATTATCTTCACGAATTTGTCTTTTGGGGTCTTGCCTTTTGCTCAAAAGCTGGGTCTTAAAACAGATACCTGAGCTCTAGCTTCAATGACTCCCATTAGTCTTTGATGGAGAGGATTCCTCATGCGTTGACACTCAAACTGTGAAATTTCACCTCTTATGCAACTGACTAAATTTCTCAACACCAAGGGCTCAGAGTGTCATATGAATCACCCCCGTTTGAGTTAAGTGGGCAGGCAATATTTCGCTCTTGAATGCTTTTTCATCAGGCTAGGCCAGCCTGTAACCCAACCTACTAGCAGTGAGGTTACCAGAGGAAATTACAACAAACTTCCTCCTGTGGATGGTACAGTCAGTATAACTCTCAACCCACATATAGCCTCTTCAATTACCCTTTGAGATGTCAGGTAGTAACACTATGTAGGATGCACTTCAGTGCCTGCTGGGATCATTAACACCCTTTGATGTAAAGAGTGGTATGTACTTTTCCCTCCCATATTCCAGACAGCTGAAGTCAAAGAAGTGCTGCCGGAAATGTATTATTACCTGCAGACATTCTCAAGGGTAACGACCAACAGGAATTTGGAAGTTCAGTCACACGGATCCTGCATTCTCTCATGGACTTCTTTTACCAGCAACCAGCCAAGTTTAGTTTTGACAAAATTACCAACACCTACCTACCTGCCTCATCATTCTTACAGGCATTACATATACTTGGGCTGTCCCAGAAGCTTGCTAGGGTTCACCGATGTCACGTATGGGAACTTGCACTCTTGGATATAGCAGATGTTTATTTTAGGCTTACACAGACATTTTTAAACATGAATCATTTATATTGGGAATTAAACTCCCTTAAGATAACAGACAAAGGAAGAACCACACAAACAGCAATGTTAGATGCAACAGCATCACAGTGAACTTATGAACTACACTGCAGGCTGCTGAGCAACATTTTTAACATCACAACAATACAACAGAGCTGATACAGTTGGGAGAATAGGCCACTTCACACACATTTACCAAATAAACTAACCAGTAAAACCCTCACAGTAAGTAGCTCCTGCATTAAATTATGTCCACAAGTTTGCTGTTTGTAGCCCTTAAAGGATTTGGTAGTCGACTCCCCTCTTGGTTTTGCTCTTCTTAGTATTTTTTCTTAATTCTCTTCACTAGGCCAGACTGTGGGGGGGGGATCGCTGCTGTTATTTGGCAATTCCTCCCTGTCAGGTGTGGTTTCAGACAGCTCTATCTCTTGATGGGTCTTCCACAGGGAAGAGTCCAAATGTTGGAGAGGTGAATATCTGGTCTAAACAGCTGCCTTGCCAAGGTTTTCTTCAGCCTGTTATACCTTCAGCAGGATGGTTTCCTACGTTATTCCTCACAGTGGAGCTGCTTAGATGTGATGCGACTGTAGAAGCAGGAACTACGACAAACATTCCAGGTGCTGAGACCATCCTTGACCAGGCAGTGAAGCTTCTCAGTTTGTCTGTCTGGCTAATATAAATATACTGCTATGTACATCATTCATACAAACTCTTGCATTAAGCAACCCTTGAAGAACTGTAGGGCTGACTCTGCAGAACAAAATACATGACCCTTGCCTTGCACTTTGACCTTCAGATCTGCAGGATAATGATACGTCATAGGCTGTTTTCAGAGGCAAACTCCTGGTACAGACAAACTTGAGAGCTACAGAACTGAAAAGGTTTTTCCTTGTCAAACAACAATTTAAATATGATTTGCCTAGGGGGGCAATATGGCAGCCCTGGTAATTCGATGGAGTGATGCCTTATGTGGGTGGGCAGTCATAGCTGAGACTTAACACTGTACACAGATGCTTGTCCAGAAAAGCATGCAAGCATTCAGATCTCTTTTGTTGGGTGACACCATCAAGCAGACACACTTTTTTTTTCATCATCACCCCTTTGTTGACCAGATTAGTCCCATTCAGCCAGAGGTCACTTTCAGGGGAGACTTGAGGTGGACTTCATACTACTTAGGGGAATTTTTCCAGGGCACTAGGGGACTTCCCTACTCTTTCATCAGTGCAAGTCTCTAATTTCTGGTGCAGAAGTAACTAGGAGGAAGCAATATACAGCAGAAGTAGGAGTTCTGCTGAGTGCAGATGTCAAGAAAATGATGTGGCTGAAAGCAAATTATAATGTGAAGAGTGAAACGTTTGCTATTACTGTCTTTACATTAGAGGTCCAGGTGGATGGCATGAAGCAGTAATCCAATGGCACTGTTGCAGCAAATGCAAAACAGGATATACAAATAAAAGTTGTGCAGTAAAGAGAAGTGTCCGATATGGAACTATTGTCATTAATTCAGAAAGATGATCCAATCAAAGATGATGTGCTGTCATAAGTAGAGGCGACAGACTGCTGGGGGACCATTCTTCGAAGGCAATGAATTACAGGTACCTTCTCAACAAATGCAGGTGGATTATAGCATTAAGACTATTTTGCCTGTTTGTCTAGCTGTTTAATTCTGTACCTCTTCAAAACATAATTTTCACTCTTGCTTCCTTTATTTGGGCCTGTAAGCGTCAGTGTATTTACCTGTATTTACTTGTCCTAACAACAACATTGTATTTGTATTTACTTGATTTACTTGTTGTAACTTCATCATTGTATTGGTTTAACTTACCATGATCCTGGAGCTTTTCTCCCCGGGCCTCCACTGAAAATGGACATGTATCCAGTTGGACTAGCCCGGTCAACAAATGTAAAATAAAAAAAATAAATAAAAGACTGGTACAACTGCAGCGGCAAAGGTGGGGGGGGGGGCAAGCAGAAGGAACAGTGTAGGTTACCAGAAATACCTGCAGGCCTGCAGTAACAGCTTCAAATAAAGGTCATTATTATTGACAAGTATATTACATAGGACAATATTATTGTACTTATGAACTTTAAAATCAGTGCGTGCCACATCTTTCATCCATTTAGGAAAGCAAACTTTATGCATTTGAAACTTTTTTTTTTTAATGGAGAGTTTTTTTGTTTTGCTGCATTTGAAAAACAATACCCATGGTTTGAATATGTACTGACTGGACACACAACGCAAGTAAGTAAAAAGTTACTATGCAATTTAAAACTGATGAAATTACTGAAAATTACCTGATGTGCAAGTGTAAACAGGTTAAGTATGCCAAAAAATCAAAGAAGACAGAAATGTGTAGTGTGAGGGATGGGAGGCAGAAGTTAATAGGAATGTTGAAACAAAAAATGCACTTCATTTGTCTAGTAGAGCATTTAGAGCTAGAACTACAGGTGTATTAAGTTATTGGGACCGACCAAAGGCCTTCTACTTTTGTAGGGACTGCGCTACTATATTTAATGATTGTTTGAAAAAAAAAATGATGTCAACAATAAAGAGGAAAAAGGCAATAATGCAAACATCTGCAAAAAAGGACCACAGGAAATTCAAGGCAACCATTTACACCTTGACAGTACCCAGCCTTAGACTGTATCCCCTTCTTCTCAAGGAAGACCATGTAAGTCAAACACAGTGGGAATTTGTTAGTATCAACTGAATTATTCAGGTCTAGTGTGAATGAAGACAGTTCATCACGCTTCTTAATTTGTAAGATGGGACTGTTCCAAACTGGGGAGGAACCCCCTGCCCACTGTATCCTACTTATGGTGAAGATTTAGGTGCCTGATTCTGGTATTAGTAGAACCATTTGATATGAAGAGAAGCAAATAAAGGAATTGGAAGAGTAACTGTGGTAGTGAGCAGATGAGGGCTACAGGATAAAAAGAATGAAGCATAACCTTCTAAAAGTCTTAGTGAGTGACACAGAGACAGACGTGGCCTGCCTCAGCACAGGACTACAGCTTTTTTATTAACAGTGTAGTACTGAATGATGCCAATCTGAAAGTACCTAGATATTCTTTTTTTATAGTTCTGTTTCACTTTGTTCCTTCAGAACAAAAACAACACACTGTTAGAAGTCATTAATGATTTTCTAAGCTTTATACACTTAAGATGTAATAGATTAAAAAAATTGTTTACTAGTGCTTCAATTAACCACATAAAACTCTCTGCCACAATCACAGTTTCGTTTTAATGTGTGGTCATCCCGTATAACATTTGGCTTACATGACTGGTTCTGCGAACAATAAAAAAATTGTATAATCATCTATCTCTCGTGCAACTGTTACAATAATGCTAGGACAGTTGAATGCAAACTTGGTAACTCACCTGCATTAAGATATCCACTAGGTATGGACTGATGAAGTTGGGTAGCGTCTCAGTGACTTTCTGGAGGGCTGTTACTGCACTTAACAAGTAGATCTCATTGGACAGTAGCTCCTTTCTATCTTTTAAGGTCTTCAGCACAGCTGGCATCAACCTGTAACAAAGAGAATAGCTACTTTGGCAAACCTTTTCTCTAGCTATTTCTATAATCATCTTTGCTACATACAATGGGTTAATGAGTGAACAATTTTGTTTCAAGAATTTCCTTTCCTTTTTAATTGTATCTTAACCAATTAAAAGTACTGAGCTGAACTGCCTATCTTTTCAGGAATGACCAGCAACAACTTTCTGGTTAAGTGAATTGCAAAGAATCACAGATATAAGCAAATGGGGAATTCAGAACAGTGTGATGAAGCTCATAAGCAGGCTATGGCCTTAATCTTCTGCAACAAGTAATAAAATTGCCTCTACTTAGCTACAATGGCATTAGCTTTGCAGCTCTTCATGCAGATGTACACCTCACTATACGAAGCCCTAGTACAGCAGAGTAAGTTTGTTCAACTGTGAAAGCTTGACCAAAGATAAACACCTGCAACGGAGCTTTTACTTCAGAACCATAGTTTAGAAAGATTTGGTTATGGGTACTAGCCTACAAGAGACTGCCTATATAAATCACATTATTCCTTGTTTTTCCATGAGCTGAGCAATTAATGCAAAGTTTTTTTTGTTTGTTTGTTTTTTTTTTTTTTTTGGGGGGGGGGGGTGGCAAAAACAACAATAAAATATAAAATATTATGCAATTATGTATAAAACTGTGCTGACATATCAAACAGTAGTGATAACAAAACAAACACCAGAATGCAGCTTAAAAATGATTGTAAAAACCGTACGGCCAATAACTGAATCTAAATAAATGCTGAGGGAACATCCTGCTACAATGGGTAATAGCGAAGAATACTGGACTGAGATAGTGTTTTTTCGTGACGTTTGAAATGTTACGGCACAAGTATGCTGCTGTCCTAACATTTTAAATCACAATCATTGGTGTTCTCTGTTAATGCCATGCAAACATCTAAAATAACTATTTATTGTAATACATAGGACTGCGGAGTTGTCTTTTAGAATCAGCTCAGTATTTATCGAAGAGATGGTTCTTATGATCTACAGATCAGCTTGCCAGCTGTCCAGGCATCTCATAAAACCTAGAGAGTGCATTTCCACCAAATTATTTTTATTGCATACCAGTCTGTTTTGGCACAGGGATGTGGCAGTGATGTGGTCTTAGTTTAATGAAATGTGTAGTTATTTTAATCCCTGCAGCCCTTGTACAATTTTTATTTACATTCATTAATATCAACTGATGATTTGCAAAGTGTCCCTAGTATTGTTGTTTAACATTTTTAAGCTCTCCCATTAATATGTTGAGAATCCTTGTACGCATGTTTTGACATGGTTATAATTATGATCTTACAAATTTAACTTGTACATTGCAGTTACCCCCTAGCTCCTCCAGACACACATAGATGCCGCCACCGCAAATGTGGTTTTATATATATATATATATATATATATATATATATATATATATAAAGGTCATGCAGACTGCTGCGACAGACAGACAAAATGGCAGACACAATTCTCGTGGCGGGCAGACTTTTGATTTCATACCAACTCTTGTCACAAGTTGGCTGTTGTTTCCAGCGCTGCATCTGGCAAGCTATGCCTTATGATGAATCATTTTGACAAGTTCTGTACTACATCATGATGCAAAGTTTCACAGAATTCCATTTGTACCATTACCATTATATTGAGCACCCAACACTTGCAATGCAAAAAAAAAAAAACAGAAGAGAATATTAGTCAGTGTGGATAAACATTAAAAAAAAAAATAAAATCTCCACATTTTACTCAAGCAACAATTTTAAATAGATAATATAAATGAGATTTAAAAAATATAATTTTTGTAGTTAATTATGAATGCTCCACTTTTAGGCATTAGCTAACTTAATTCCTATATTTTATTCAATGTTATTCCCCTTCCTGAAAAAAAAGCCTTTACATAATGCTGATGACTTCAAGTGGAGATGCTAGAGAACACAGGACTGAACTTAACTCACTCTCATATTCACAGACGCGAGTTATGCTCAGTCCAGTGTTCTCCATTATCTCCATACAATGCCTACGGACACCTATGACTGAGGTCTACTAAAAAATATCAAACTACTGTGGAATGGGTATCAGCAAGTTAAATTCCAGTGAAAAGAAAAAAAAGCTAATATTAGCAAAGAAATGTAACACAGGGAATTTGGAAAGAAGCAAAAAGCAGAACATTCTTGATAAAAGTCATATTTTCTAATCTAGATGACAAAAAATGTCCAATTAATTTTTCACTGTTCCTGTTTTGTCAAGGAAAGAAACTGACAGATGTGTGGACCACAAGTTAATAAGACAGGCACTGAATCGGTGGACTAAACACCATAGGTCTAAAAGAGCAACCTATCTAGAAATAATGCGGACCACATGACATGCAAGACCGATGTTTTCCTTGATAACTCTACGAGAGGAATTCCAGGTATTAAAATTTCCTGGAAAGAAAGGGCCAAGCAACAGGTAAAAGCAGAATGCTCACAAGTCCTAAATTAGCGAAGTGTCAGAAGCGGTTTGATCTCTGTAGTCATGGTTCAAACAATGCTCAGTGAAACTCTCACTACCAAGTGACCATAGAACAACTGTCCAGGAAGAGAGACATTTTTGAAGCAATCACTGACAATGGCCTTTGACAGCAATAGTTTTCCAAAGGGTTGGATGCTTGATAGCAAAAGATTATCTACTTTCTAGTAAGAATGCCATACAATTTAATCAAATACTTAGGGTTTCAAGAGTTTTTACTTAATAGCTTTAATAATAATTTTTGATTAGATTTGATTTCTGTTTTTATATATTTTTATATGGTATGCTTATACGATATATAAATTTGTGCATGATGTCAAGCTGGTATACTGTTGTTCTTAACAACAAAAGTTCCTACTATTTCTAATTTGCATAATTAATTGGGCCTTTGCCGCCAATTTGGCTTATTAAATAGGGTGTGTTTGTGTATATATACTGATGCATTTTTAAAACTATCATAACCTGAAGAAGCGCACTTGTTAGTGCGTGAAAGCGCTTGTTTTTATTGAAATAAAACAGTTTTTATCATCGTGGTGGTTCCAGTAATTTGTTGGAATAATTGATAGCAAAAGATAAAAGATAATGCAGTTAGCAATCCACTGGAAAAAAATATTTGTTTAGCAACTGACTGTGCTTCCCCCATGGGGTAAGAAAGAGAAACAGTTGCTCCATCTTACAAAAATCATGCACTCACCTTTTGTAAAACCTGCACTGGCCATGAAGGCCCCCCCACCCCACCAATCAACAAACAGGTTTAAATTCAATTACAACATGGCGCTCGGAAACGAGGATGACGAAGAATATCAGCAGCGAAGTGAAGATAATGAATAAGGTTTAGAACTGTAAAGCATCAGACCCACTAGATATAGTTTAAACATATGAACAGCAGCTTTGCAAGAAGTGAATGAAAAAGATGAAGTCTGTTAACTGTTTAAACTGGTGGGAAAAGTGTAAAGCATGAAGCCAACTTTATGCTCCTATTTATTCAGAAGCACACTGAAGGGACTGAAGAAGTGACAATGTAACAGTTTTTATTGTTACTAATATTTGCATAAATGTTTCCTGATATAAAATGCATAATAATTTTTCAGTGTACTCAGATATACCATAAATGCGAAGTGGTGGTGGTTTATCAGTGACTAATGTATATGCTACTAATACTACATAAAGTATGGCGGTACTCCTAGTTGCAACAAACCCAGACTAACATACTACTTCCCAGCCTTCCTTTTCTTGTTACAGTGTAAAGTTAATACAATGCTGGGATCTCTAGCTGCCTGGGGATGTAAATGTAAACTGACCATATGATGCAAAGAATTAAAAATATATATATATATATATTCTCCCTTGATACAGTGCTAAATGTCTAAATTAATGTTCACTGTTTAAGCTATAGATAGGTTAAGCAAAAGGACTTAAAGCGTGAATAATTGGTGGATACCATAATTGTAACTTTCTTGCATTTGCAAAATAACTAGCTGTTTTTTTCTCCATCAGCACATGCTTCTGGCTTTTGACAAGCAGCCTATAGGTGCACATAGTTAATCAAGAAAGGTCTGATCAATGTGTGCCAAGTGAAATCCGTGACGTTCAATGTGATTAACATTTGAATGGATATTGGCAAGCAATTTTGTTGAACAGTGCATTCTGAGTGAAATGTAACTTTTAAAGTGGTACTGGCAGACAATTCAGTGAAAAAAGAAGTAAAAACATGAAGACTGAAGCTGGGGGAACTGAACAGTTATACAAGTGGATACCCCCCAGCAACCTTAACAGCTTGATGCATTAAACATGACACTGCACAATTTAGTTTATTTAAAGTTAGACAGTATGCTTTCTCTTATGGCTAAAAGTTAATGACTATAGAAGTCATGCATTTTTTCACAATGGGGAAAACAAAAGATAAAACAGACCGCAATCTCCACAGGTGGGAATACAGGCCCTAACATGCATTAGCATGGCTAACCATAACTTTAGAATATACAATACCTGTGGGTGCAACACTGAACTGGGGCAGCTGCTCTTAATTGTGCTCTTAATTGAAAGGATAAACCTCAGTTCTGGTAAGTGTGTATAATTTTGAGTGCCTGCTGTGATATAAAAGGGGATTTTTTTTCAGAAAACATTGTCTCTTGAATGTTCTTAACAAAATGTAACTGTGATACTGGTTCAGAGATAAAAAGAAATTACATACAAAATCAGCCTACCAATCATCAGTGTGCATGCATGTAAGATGCAAGATGGAAACATACTCAACAGAACTGTCAGGTATAACCTGGGCATAAGCTTTAGGGTACATTCCATACACCCTAGGGATTGCCAAGGGCAAGAGAAGTGGTATAAAGCAGTGGCTATAGCGTGAAAAACTTCAGAGTTTTCTTACCTAAGAAGGAGTCTACAGTTCTGTTCACTTGGTTATAGCTATAATAATCCCAATACCCTGAAAAAAAAAAACTTGTGGGATGGAAGGAGGGAGTGTCTTTAGAATCAGAATCCCCACCTTGTGATGAGGAAGTATTAGAAACAACATGCCAGTCAAATCCTGTTCCTCTTTAGCCTCTTTTTATGAGGGGGATCATCACTTAGAGACGGAAACATTCTCAAAAAACGTATTGCTTAATTCAGCCACTTATCTGCTTCAGAAAGAAACAGGTCGAAATTTAGGTTTCTTCTTCCTAGAAGGCCTACAAGAGAAGAGTGGCTCAACAGATGGTCCCTACCCCCCCAGAAAGAGGCTCCTCATTGTGGTACAGCAAAACAGCCTCTCCCAGGACATTCTCCAAATTCAGCAAGGACAATTCTCTCTTGCCCCAAAAAAGACAACTGCACAGCCATGGAAAATGCACCTGCCTCTTAGTCCATGATGGCATCCTGAGAAAGTAACACCAAAGGGTTCAGGAGAAAAAGATGAGCAGTCTGAGGAACAACATATGACCACAGTAGAGTCACCCAATCAATGGCTGAGGCACAGAGGATGCTGGCTTGAAGAACAAAGACTCCTCCATAACTTTTTACTTCTTGCAGCTCAAGGACAGATCAACAGAGTTTGTGGGACCATGGTCCATGTCCTAGCCAAAAAAGGAATCTCACAGGCAGACAGTGGAGCCCAAAAGTTGATGACACCTTTTCACCAAAGAGAAGACATTTCTGAGAAAATTATTTTAGGGACAAAACACACACACACTTATCCTAGTTTCTCACAACAAAGTAATGGATAAGCAGTGCACTCATCCACTCAAAAATGAACCAAAAATTATGGAATCCCTGAAGGATAAAAGACTGGCTTACAGCCAAAAAAGATGGCTGATAAGCAATAGGCACAGCAACAAAGGATTGGTAGTAACTCCTAAAAGAAAAATAAATCTCTGTGGTAACATTTCTCAAAGACCACCCAACTAAGAATATATTCCAGCCACATACAATAATTCCTGAGGTAAAAGTCTGACTTGTGTTTTTAATCAAAAAACACAGGAATTCCCCCTGAAAAGCTAGATACTGAAATCCTGAACTGATGGGAAAAGTTAGTGCGACAGTTATTCAACAAAAGGTAGAAAAGTCCTAAAATACAATATTACATACAAAATAATTTTTTCTTCATATTAAGAAAAATACAACTTTGGGGAACTTATTTGTTGAGTTTTAATGAAATGCTATCCAATCATCTATCACCCGAAGTCCATGAATGAGCTCAATCTTCAGCAGCAAGAAAGTTCTGAAGTTTTTTGTGCACTAACCACTACCTTTGTACAAAACTTCCCCTGTGCATGGCAGTGGCTAGAGTGCAGGGAAGGTGCTCTGAAAGCTTTGGACGCAGGCCTGCTGGTCTGATCCTTTGGCAGAACATCTTATACACCTTAGTCTACTACAGCAGTGATCAAATGATGAAAAAAGTTATGTCTTACCATAACGTTCCATCTGTTTTTTTCATCTTCACCAATCCTTGATGGTGGGTTCGGTTCTGAATCCTTGGAACCAACTCGGCTGTTATATTCTAGCTCGTGCTCTCCAAACTCTCGAGCTTAGGACTACCCATAATGCTCCTTACAGAGATTACCTCAGATCAAGTTTGTCAGATGGCAGAAAATAGCCAAAATTTTAGAGAATGAGAAACATATATATATATATATATATATATATATATATATATATATATTGTATATATATGGGTCTAGGACTATTCACTGAAACACATTTGACTGTGCACAATTCACTAAAAGTGATATATGGCCTTTTCCCCACTATAGTGCGACCCTGGAGTTAGAATATATAGTAAGGGTGTGTGTGTGTGTGTGTGTGTGGGGGGGGGGGGTGCATAGTCCCCCACCTATTTTAAATATTTTGAACTATACACACGGACACTTGCAATTTCAATAAATTACTCTTTTCTAAACTTAATATCTATCTAAACTATGTGGGGGGCTACACCCCCCACTCCCCCTTACTATATATTTTAACTCCAGGGTCGCACTACAGTGGGGAAAAGTCCATATATAACTTTCAGTGAAATGTGTTTTCAGCGAATTGTGCTTTCAGTGATTTGTGCATTTGACTTTCAGTGAATAGTCCTAGACCCATATAAATATATATATATATATATATATATATATATATATATATATATATATATATATATATATATATATACACACACACACACACACACATAGAGATATATACAAAGAACATGAGGCCAACTATAGCTTTCTTATGAGAAGAAACTGATTAGAATTGGTGAGGCCTACTAACAACAATTTTTTTGGATTGGGGATTGTGGGAGGGTATGTCAAGGATTGGTGAAGATGAACAACACAGATGGAACATTATGGTAAGACATAACTTCTTTATCTGATGTTGTTAATCTTCACCTAATCCTTGACAGTGGGACAGAATCCCCAGCAACTTATGTACCTTGGGAGGTCTCATGGAAGAATATTCCGAAGCACCATAGAGCCAAATGATGCTCGACTCCTTAAGATTTGCTCTAGTTTGTAATGTGTAACGAAGATATGATGAGAGGACCAAGTAGCTGCAGCACAAATGTCGTCTATACAGGCTCTTGCATGAAAAACTGCTGATGTGGCAATAGCCCTTGCAGAATGAGCTTTAACAGTTTTGTGAAGTTGAAGACCTTGAGATTGGTAAGAGAAAGAAATACAGTCTCCCAACCATTTAGCCAAGGTAACTTTTGAGACTGCACAACCCATTTTTAAGGCAGAGAAAGCCACAAACAATTGGTCAGATTTACAGGATTCCATAGTTCTGTGGAAATAAAAATGCAACTGTCTATGAACATCTAGCAAATGCAGAAGGTATTCACCTTGATAGGTAAAGTTAGGGAAAAAGGTTGGTAAATGTATGGACTGGTTGATACTGGATTCAGTAACCACTTTTAGAAGAAAGGATGGATTTGTTCTTAATTGAACTCTGTTTGTATGAAAAATCAAATAGGGAGATTTGCATGATAGAGCCTGTAACTCACAGACTCTATTGCTGAGGTGATGGCTACTAGAAACAGTCTTCCAAGACAAATTTTTAATTGACAAGACTCAGCTGGTTCAAAGGGGCTTTGAGTTAACGCTTGTAGAACTGTAGTCAAATCCCATGGAGGAACCGAATCTTTAAAAGGGGGTCTCAGTAAAGACAATCCTTTCAGGAAGGCTTTGGAAAGCTTATGGGACATTATTGAAACGTTATTGTGACCAGTATGAAAATTAGAGATTGCAGCCAACTGAACTTTTATAGTGGAGGTGGAGGAAAGTACAGTTTTGTACCTACCATAAATGTAGATGTTCGAAGATCCACATTGCTGCAGTCCTTACACTTGGGTAGTCCGCTGTCCTCGGTCGGCCCGAATATCAAAGTATAAGGCTGACGTCGGTCAAGGCGCATTTGACTGACATCAGAACGTCAGGGTACAAATGTGCATGACCGACGTCATATCCTCAGTCTTTTCTTGCCCCAGATGTCAGAAGACCCTAAAAAGAAAGGTCAAAACCAAAAGACAGCAAACAAACAACCAACCATCCTAGCACTAAAAATATGTACAATATATACAATATACACCATATTGACAACCCAACCCACACAACCGCCTCTAACTACAGAGGGGAAGGAGGGAGGGTAAATTGGACTGCAGCAATGTGGATCTTCGAACATCTACATTTATGGTAGGTACAAAACTGTACTATGTTCTTCATCTCACATTGCTGCAGTCCTTACACTTGGGTAGAATCCCAAAGCAGAGGTAAGGGAGGATGGCCAAACTATAAGGAAGCAGGAGCTGCCAAAATGCCCTGCAAAACAGCAGTGGCAAAACCAGCCCTAGATTTAGAATAAAGTGGCAGGTGATAATGCCTAGAGAAAGTATGCACTGAACTCCAAGTAGCTGCCTCCAAAATATCCTTAGTTGCCACCCCTCAAAAAGCTGTCAGTGGCAGTAGACCTAGTGGAATGAGGCCTAATCCCAGCTGGAATCTCCTTGCCATGATGGGAATAACAGAAAGCAATGCAAAACCCAATCCACTTAGAAATAGTTTGTTTTGACACAGGCTTGCCCTGAGAACTCAAAGCAAAAGAAACAAATAACTGCTGAGACTGCCTGAACCCTTTAGTTCTGTCCAAATAATATCACAACTGCCTGTGTACATCTAAAGTGTGCAAAATCTTTTCCCTTTATTTTGGGGATTTGCATAAAAAGTAGGCAAATGAATAGTTTGGTTTAAAGCCACACTAGAAACCACTTTAGGCATAAAGGAAGGATTAGTACGTAAAGATACCCTATCCTTATGGAAAATTAAGAAAGGCTCAACGCCATAAGGGCCTGCAACTCAGAAACCCTTCTTGCAGAGGTAATGGCCAACAAAAAGCAGTCTTCCATGATAAATATTTCAACTCGGTAGTAGCTGCAGGCTCAAAAGGTTGTAGAGTGAGTTTCTCCAACACAAAATTGAGATCCCAAGCAGGAGTAGGAGCTCTACGTGGGGGTCTTATATTCTTTGCCCCTCTAAGAAATTGCTTAAACAAAGGATGAGAAAACAATGGTGGGTCACAATCATAGTGAGCCGAAATTGCTGCAGCATGAACCTTAATAGAAGAGAAGGACAAACCTTTGTCCAGTAACTCAGTAAGATATTGAAGAGCCACACTTACATTAGGCTCAGAAACATCAAAATCCTTTGTTGCACTCCAAAATAAAAATCTCTTCCATTTATCTGCGTACACTTTCCTTGTACTAGGCCTTCTATCTTCCAAAATAACATTCAAAACTTGCTGTGGAAGTTGAGACCCACTATGGTTCAAAACAGAATATGCCAGGCTGTTAGGTGAAGAGAGTGAAGCTTGACATTGAGCAAATGACTGTCCTCCTGAGACAACAGGTGTGGAAACGAAGGCAAAGGCCATGGAGGCTCCCGTACCAGGCTTCTCAGTAATGGGTACCAATGCTGTCGAGGCCAATCTGGAGCTATCAAAATCATCCTTGGCTTGTCCTGTCTGGCCTTTAGTAGTACCTTTGGGAGGAGAGGCAGAGGTGGAAAGGCATACACATGAAGATTGCTCCATTTGAAAGAAAGAGCATCCACTTTCCAAGCTGTGGGATGAAACCTTTTCGTGCAAAACTTTGGCAGCTGGTGGTTTAGTGGAGAAGCGAACAGATCTATGTCTGGAGTTCCCCATGACACTGTCAATTTCTGAAATACATTAGGATCCAATTTCCACTCGTGGGGATCCATAATTCGTCTGCTCAACACATCCGCTAAGGAGTTCTGTGCTCCCGGCAGAAACCTTGCCTGAAGATTTAGCTGTAAACTGAGAGCAGTCTCCCACAAAATCATTGCTTGCCTGCATAGAGGATAAGAATGTGTTCCCCCTTGCTTGTTGATGTACCACATGACAGTTGTGTTGTCTGTTAGAATCAACACCTGCCCTGGAAGAAGTAAATCCTTGAAAGCTATTAATGCAAACTGGACTGCTAACATCTCCTTCAAGTTGATATGTAGATGTTGTAGTCTGGCAGGCCACTTGTCTTGTATCCACTTTCCATTCAGATGAGCTCCCCAAGCTTTGTCTGAGGCATCTGTCGTTAGAATCTGACTCGCCTCTGGCCGGGTCACAGAGAGTCCCTTGTTTAGGTGACATTCCTGAGCCCACCACAACAATTCCTTTTGAATGCAAGGTATTATTTGAATGACAGTGTCCAGATCCTGGCAGTGCTGTGTCCATACATTTTTGAGATACCATTGTAACTTCCTCATATGCAGTTTGGCATTGGGAAGCACCAGAATACAAGATGCCATGAACCCCAAGGCTTGAAGGACTGTCCTTGCAGTCAGCCTGGACTGTTGAAACAATTGATGAAAGTAAAGGGAAAGATTCTTTTGTTTGTCCGGGGTCAAAAAGGCCATCTGGGATGCTGTATTCAGTCTTACACCCAGAAAGCACATGTCCTGAGAGGGTACTAGACTGGACTTTATTTCGTTCACAGAATACCCCAGGCATCTTAGCACTGCTATCACATATTCCAAATGATGAAGAAGCTCGTCCCTTCCTTGAGCCAGAATCAGGCAATCGTCCAAATAAGGATAGATCTGTATTCCTTTTAGCCTGAGAAAAGCTATCACTGGAGCCAGAACTTTCGTGAACACTCTGGGCGCAGTAGATAAGCCAAAGGGCAATGCAGAGAACTGATAATGAGAAGTCCCAGCCCGAAAACGCAGATACTTCCTGCAACTCAGTCTGATAGGAACATGAAGATAAGCCTCCTTGAGATCCAAAGTTACCATCCAATGATCTTTGCCCAGTAGAGGTAAAAGCTGCTGTAACGTCAACATTTTGAACTTGGGAATGTCCAGATAAGTGTTGAGGGTAGATAAATCCAAAATTGGTCTCCACGTGTTCCCTTTCTTTGGTACTAGGAACAGGCGAGAATAAAATCCTAGGCCCACTTCTGGCATAGGGACCATGGCCCCTATTTGAAGTAACAGAGAAATTTGTTTGTGAGCCTCTATTCTTTGCTGAGGAGGAACGTCTGGCATGCCTTTGAAAGGAGGCAAGGTATGGAAATAAAACCTGTAACCGTGGTGTATGATATCCAATACCCATCTGTCTTGGGTAATTAAACTCCAATTTTCCTTGAAAAGTGCCAACCTTCCTCCCAAAGGTGCTGCCAGACGAGAAAGCTCTGGCAGCTGAAAAGGTAGGTCATTGGGTCTGTTTACGAAAGGACTGACCCCTGCCCTCACCAAGACTGTGTAGGTGAACTCCCTGTTCTAGGCCTGAAAGAGCCCTGAGCTCTGCCCCTACCACGCCTAGACCTACCCCTAGACTGGGAATCATAAGAAGGATACGTCCACCCCTTGGTAGGCCAATTTCTACTAAACTTGGAGGCTGAACCTGCAAAAATCTTTAACAGTCTGCATAGACTTAGCCTTGTCTTCCATTTTCTTTAAGACTGCCTCAACAGGAGAACCAAACAACACATCAGATTGTAAAGGAGCATCTAAAATCCTTGTCTTAACATGGTCAGATAAATTCTGATCCCTCAGCCAGGCGTGCCTGCGAAGAACTGACCCAGTGGCAGCCACCCTAGACGAGGCCTGTACAGCATCAAAACCACATTGCAAAGAATGCTTACCCACCTGTTCAGAAACATGTACTAAATCTTGTAACTCTTTACACTCAATACCTTCCGCCAGAGCATCTACCTTAGACTTCAATTGTGAAAGGAGATAGTTTTGGTATTTCAACATGTGAAACTGGCAATTCAAAGCCCTCATAGCTAGGGTTGAAGAAGTATAAACTTTCTTTCCCCATCTATCCAAAGCCCTGGCCTCTTTATCTGGAGGAACCGGATTTTTGACAACAGAAGCCTTAACACCTTTAGGCCCCTGACTAACAGTTTCTGGGTCTGCCCTAGGACTTTTAAAAAGATACTTATGAGCTTCAGGCACCCTGTAATACCTATCCGGTTTAACTGGAGCAGGAGGCAAAGAATCAGGATTAAGAGAAGCCTCTGCAAAAACATCTTCCACCACATCCAGAACAGGAGGTATAGCCAAAGGCCTATGCTGGGGTAAAAACAAAAATTCTCTAAGCCTTTTCCTGGAATCAGAGAAGTCCTGACCTTCCCACTTAAAATGCTCCCTCATGGAATGAAGAGTCTCTGAAAAGAAAAATCATCAGGAGGAGAAGCAGAAGGAGTAGAATCATCCACATCAGAATCAGAATAAGGAGAATACTCCTGCAAGTCTTCAGCCGAAGACTCTGAAACATCCGAAGCCTGCTCAAAACTCCCTAGCTCAGGTTCCACCCTAGGTCTCTTATCAGGAGGGGGCAAAGAACCTCTAATCAAAGTAATCAAATCTTCTGCCATTTTAAGCATATGCTTCTTGGGCACAGTTCCTGAAGAACTAGGGGTGACACCAACTGAAGCTAAACCTGGCCTGCCTCTGGGAGAAGCCTTGGAAACAGAAGGAGAGGGCCTAACCACCCTAGGAAGGGGGGGAGTACAGAAACCTGAGAAGCCCCTTCGGCCTGACCTGCCTCCTGAGAGGCCACATCCTGCAATAACAAAGTCTCTCCCTGGGACTCCAAAGAAACCTCCGGCGGAACCACCGGCTCCACCGACACCTCTAAAGAACCGGCGTCCGGAACGGACGGTTCTTCTAGCCTAGGCTTAGCAGCTTTGTCCTTGCGCTTCTTCGAAGAAGCGGGCGTCGGAGCATCCGACGGCATTTTATAATTACACCGCTTCCCGAAGACTAACCTGGCACAATCTAACCTTCTCTTTATAGTGCGCTTATTGAATCTAGCACAAGAGCGACACCCAACAACGTCGTGCTCAGGCCCTAAACAAGGAATACACAAAGTATGATAATCTCTATGCGGTATCTGTTTCCCACAAGAAATACAGTTATTCACTTTTTCTGACATCCGGTAAACCACTGAGGCAAGAAAAAACTAAAATATTCCCCAACGGGGTACTTAGCCAACTTTGACTCGGTCTGAAACTCCGAATTCGAAAAATTTCAGAACGCCAACCGGCACTTGCAACGCTGCTTCTGCATCGGACCATGCGGCAAAAAAGACTGAGGATATGACGTCGGTCATGCGCATTTGTACCCTGACGTTCTGATGTCAGTCAAATGCGCCTTGACCGACATCAGCCTTATACTTTGATATTCGGGCCGACCGAGGACAGCGGACTACCCAAGTGTAAGGACTGCAGCAATGTGAGATGAAGAACATCTAGACTCAGAGTATTCAAGAAGTCTAATATGGATTCAATAGGGGCATTGAAGGGATCAAGTCTCTTATTTAAAGCACACATGGTAAATCTTTTCCATTTGCTCAAGTAAAGTTTTCTAGTTGTAGGTTTGTGATGTGCAATAACAATACATTGGACTGGTGAGGACAGAGAAGCTTGAGGAACCACACCATCAGTTTGAGGTGCTGCAAGTTTGGGTGAACCATGCCTTCTGGGTGAGTTAGCAGGTCTGGAGTCGACTTCATGGTTCCTGTAGCAGACAAGGTCAAAGGAAAGGGAAACCAGACTTGTTGAGGCCAGAACGGGGCAATGAGAATTATGGTATTCTTCGTCATTTTTGCTTTCTTCAGAAACTGAGAGATTAACGAAATCGGTGGAAAGGCATATAATAGACCGGGAGACCAATTGTGTAGAAGAGCGTCACTGGGTGACTCCCCCAGTGGAGGGATTAGGGCAAAGTAACTTCTGCATTTGTTGTTTAGGTGAGAAGCAAAAAGGTCACAGCAAGGTTGGCCCAATCGACAGAAAATCTTGTCAGTCACTACTGGGTTCAGGGACCACTCGTGAGGCATGAGAATATTCCTGCTCAATTTGTCTGCTATCACATTTGAACTTCCCGGAATGTGCATTGCTATGAGAAAGCAGTTGGAAGAAATTGCCCATTTCCACACTCTGAGTGCCTCTCAACATAGTGGATATGACTTGGTTCCCCCTTGTTTGTCGATGTACCAGACCACTGCCATGTTGTCTGTTTGAATAGCCACTGTTCTTAGAGGAAGGGAATCATGGAATGCTTGCAATGCTAATAGCACTGCCCTCATCTCTAGAACACTGATGTGCAGGTTGGCCTCCAGTTGGGACCATATGCCTTTGCCTTGAACTGTCTTCCCCAGATAATGCCCCCCCCCTCCATATGAGGAGCATCCGTGGTCACTATGACTTGGGGTTGAGGTAGAGTGAAGGGCCGGCCCAGGAGAATCTGATCTGAATGGAGCCACCATTTGAGGTCCTGTTTGCAGAGATTGGTTACAAGAATTTGGCAAGACATTGGTTGATGAGCTAGAGACCACTGCGTTGCTAGTAACTATTGTAGTATTCGGATGTGGACTCTTGCAAGGAAAATAGAGTGATTGTGGCAGCCATTGAACCCAAGGTCTGAAGAATTAATCTTGCTGGGACTCTGTCGCTTTGCATAATCTGTCTCACCAAAGCCCTGATACTTAGAAGTCTTCCTGGAGGGAGAGAAGCTATTCCTGAGACGGTGTTCAGTTGTGCCTCTATGAAATCCAAACGTTGTGTGGGTTGCAGCTGGGACTTACTGAGATTTACTGAAATACCTAGAGAAGTGCAAACAGACAGGGTATAGTCTCTTGCTCTTTCCAAGTGATGTATGGTGGTAGCAGTGAGGAACCAGTCGTCGAGATATTGGAATACTCGAAAACCTTGCAGCCTGAGATGAACTGCAACTACTGTCATGCATTTGGTAAACACCCTGGGGGCTGTGGTGAGTCCAAAGGGAAGTGCTCTGAATTGGAAATGACTGGCCCTTAGCCGGAAGCGTAGAAACCTCCTGGACCATTTCTCCATCTTTATGTGGTAATAAGCATCTTTAAGGTCTATCGAGCACATCCAGTCATCTTTTTCCAAGACAGGAAGTATGGCTTGTACAGAAACCATATGGAATTTGGTTTGGTGGACTGATTTGTTGAATCGGCTGAGATCCAAAATCAGTCTTCAGTCTCCTATTTTTTTTGCCACTAAAAAGAATCTTGAGTAATCCCCGGATCCCATCAGGTCTGGTGGGAATTTTTGGATGACTCTTTCATCTAGCAGCTTTTGGATTTCTAAAGCTGCTGCTTCACTTTGATTGGGTGGAACATCTAGGAGTATTTTCTAAAGTTTGGGGTTCACAGACAAGGGGATTTGGTAGCCTATGGATATAATTCCAAGCACCCATTTGTCCAAGGTTATTAATTGCCAGGTGGGTAGGTGCAGGGATAATCGCCTTTGTACTGCCTCTAGTGGAAGACAATTGGACACCCCTTCAGGGATGCGGATAGGGAGTATTAGAGAAAGATTCCCTGGACCCCTGATTTTGCGGTCCATTCTGGCCCCTAGGGCGGCATCTTCCATTGTTTCCCCCTCTGCTCTGGGGAAAATCTTTACCACGTGAGTAACAGAAAGGCCCTTTAGATTTCTTGAACCATAGTCTCCCACTCTTCTGATTCCTTGAGTAGGGTCGCTGAGGAGTAGAGAAATGTATGGCCATGGCAGATAGGGTCTTGCCATCTTGGTCACTTCTGGCCAGAGTTTCTTTAACTTTTGGAACAAAAAGAGTAGATACATCAAAAGGTGCATTGACGAATGACGCTTTGAATGGCTCCATGAAGTCACATAAGTGCATCCAGGAATGCCGTCTGATGGCTATGTCTGAACCTGCTGCTTTGCATGTCCCTTTGGCTGCATGTGCCATGAGCCTCATGGATGAATTGGAAATGGATTCAAGGATTGCAACTTGGGAGGAGACTTTATCCTGAACCTCCACAGTAACTGCTCCTGTCAGAGTGTTAGAAATTTACTTACGTCTCTTTGTGACCTGGTAAAATGTGCCATGTAGTACAACGATCTTAAAGCAAAGGTCATTGAAGCATAAACATGCTTCCCAAATCTATCCAAGGTCCTAGACTCCTTGTTAGGAGGATAAATAGTTTGACTCTTTTCTGTGAGCTCTTTTCTGGTGGCTGCTGCTACCACCATGGCATCAAGAGGGATTCCTCTGAACGAATGTGGTTCTTCCTTTGATGCAGACAAAATATGGTCAGGCCTTTTGGGAATAGACTTTATGGCATCGGGTATCTTCCAAGCCCGCTGAGCTATCAATTTAGCAAGTTCATCAGTGGGTGGAGAAATCCAAGAAGTGGAGGGTTGGGGGCGAAAAGCCTCAGAGTATACTGACTCCTCTGTTGAAGGTTGTGTGGATGACCAATCACCCCTCTGTTTCAGTATTTCAAGGATGCCTCCAGAGGAAACATCTTCAGGGGTTGTCTTTGGGGAACCTTTGCCTTCATTGAAGTCAGTATCCTCGGTGTAAGACTCCTCTGGAGGGTAGAGGTGCTTCCTCTTGCACTTCCTCTTCGCAGGGACTTCTTCGGGGGACGTTCCAGAAAAGTATCCAAAGAGGTAACCACCAGGGTGGGAGTTGCCTGTGGCTTTTGCACCCTCTGACTGGGGTATGAGGTCAATGGCAGCTCCGGCCTAGAGGAAGGGGAAACTATTTGCCCAGAGAGGGAAGGCAACGACTGAGAATCCCCAAGGGATAGTGCCTTCTCCATGATACGGAAGGCAGCCCCCTCCCCCCCATAGAGGGATGGGAGCCCGGAAACAAAAAGGACTGCTTTGGAACTGGGGTTATACCCCGCACCAAGGAGACTGCCTCCACACCTGGAGCCTGAGTCCGAACTACAAGGGCTGATGCGCCGAGAGGCATGGAAGGCTCAGACGGAGCTGAAAAGGTATCATGCATCCCGGAACTGACCGTCGAGTCCCGATCACGGGAGTCCCCTGGTGCAGAAGATCTGGAAAAACTCAAGGTTGTTGTCAGAACCAAAGACTGAAAAGCTGTCGGAACCAATGCAGTTGGAGCCAGGGCTGTCAGAACAGAGGACTCCAAGGGCTCAGGAAGAGTTGGAGGAGGAGTGTAAGTACGGGTGGAATGAGCAGTTTCGATGCCGGCTTGGCTCTGAACTGGAGTTAATCGTCTTGCCACTAGGAGCTGGTCCACTAACCTCATAATGTCCTGTTCTGATAAACTTTTAGTAGACCTCACCAAAACTGTGGTAGGAGATCTGAACAGTCTTTCTTCCAAGAAAGGAGTGTTCCTAAAAAGGTCCAAAGAAGGAGAAGAGAGAGTTCTCTGTGCACCAGGTAATTCTGAAGTCCTAGGTACCGACAAGCTCAGATGGAGCAGAGGCCGAAGCATGAGAATGTTGCAAAAGTATATTGCTAGGCACCTACAATTTTCCTGGTGCTGAAGAAGTTTTCAGAGCCAAGGCAATTTCAGAAATTTTTCTCATCGGTTCCGAGGAGCTTGGAACTGAAGAAGGCCTCTTTATTGAACTGTGGGAAGAAATTCCCGCTTCCACAGTCTTCTCTTTTAATCCAGAAACGGCCTCATCAAAAGGAGATTTTAATAAGCCTTTCAACAAAAGCTTATTTTTTCCTTTCCATTAAGGTACGGGAGGAAAAACCATGACAAATAGCACAATTCTCTTGTAAATGAATTACACCCAAGCAATACACACACAAGGTATGGCCCATCCGAATTGGGCATTTTTCCTTCAAACTTGTTACATCTTTTGAAACCTGAAGAGCCCTTAGGTTTCATGGGAGATGGTCTCGTTAGACATATTCAAAGAGAAAGAATTTATTTATTTTTTTTTAAGAAAGAAATATACCAACAAAGGTAAAAGGGATACCCAAAGGGTAAAGAGGAGAAGTTACCAACAATGTTAAGAAAAGAAAACAATAAGAGATGTGAGTAGCTTAGAGAAGGAGATAAAATTAACTACTAAAAAGATATACAAGAAAAAAGTTTTATAAAATAGTTTTGCATGTCACAAAATTAACCAAGGCTCGAGAGATAATGAAGGCACATCTGGTATGTGACGTGGCAAACGAGATTAGGGGTAACATCTGTAAGGAGCATTATGGGTAGTCCCAGACTCAAGAGTTTCAAGAGCACGAGCTGAAAATCAATGGCCAAGTCGGTTCTGAGGATTCGGAACCGAACCCACCGTCAAGGATTAGGTGAAGATTAACAACATCAGATCATCTATTGTTGCAGAGCTTAGCAGAACATGAAGCTTTCAGCATGAATTATTACTGTTAGGTAGAGACTGGAACCCGATATGTAATAATAAAGATGCATCAGAGGGCCCTAAAGTAGGAAATATACAGGGGGTAGACTTCCGAAGAAATGCATGAGAATATTTTGAATGGAAGATGTGAATTCAGTAGTAGGTAACTGGATGAAATTTACATAATATTCCCAAAGATAAAATAACTGGGCTAGACTAGAACGAAATTATATTTCACAGGAAAATGTGTTTTTAATTGAAAGCTTTGAGAACCACCCAACAATATCAGATCATGTGCCAGTAAAATAAACTAAAATAAAGACACATAGCCAGATTCATAAACACTACCTGTACATGATTTGTATTCAAGAATATCTTTGCCACATTTTTTGTGCTTTATAGTCACTCAGAAAGATTACACTAAGTGCACATGTAGTCTACACTTCGTGGTAATCTTTATGAATCCCCCTCAACATATTTAAAGCTGCAAGAAAACCAGTAGGAAAATTAAAATTAGGAGGAAGATTGTGTGAGTTATGCTTGTGTTGAACGATGTACACTTTGACACTGTCCCTGGGATTAATTAATGCCTAGACTGAGTACTTGCATTAGAATCACAGGATCATAGGAAGCTACTAGGCCATCAACCCAGAGGTCATTTCAAGCCTAGCCGTTTCATACCAGTGTAATACCATAGATACTCTAGTCAATACCCAGGATTATATTTAGTAATGACTGCCCATGTCCAAGGGTGTTGTGGGCACTATCCCTGGTATGAATTTATGGTGCTCCACCCACTTGTCCAAGTTCCTTTTAAACAGTGTCATAGAGGTGCTTTGCTTCACATGAATTGGCAGCCTACTCCAAGGACGTGGCAGTCACTAAGAGACAAATCTGTCCCACCAGCATGTCCTATTCAAGTCGCAGGGCATATTTAGGTCCCTGGAGTGAGTAGCTCTAGTCCCATTTGATTTACGATGTGCAGCAAATTCATTAGGTTTGGGTCGGAGATTGCTCTGTAAAAGCCAGGCATAAGTCTCCCCTAAGAAGTCTATATGATACTGAGTATAGTGACAGAGATTTTAGGCAATCTGTGTAAAGCACATGGTAGAGCGCCTTGGTCTTCTTTGTTAGAAACCTCTGAGGTCTCTCCAACTGCTGCAGGTGCTTTATGTGGTACATAACAAAAGGGGCATTGTACTCCATTATGGGCCTGACAGTGACGAGTATAGAGGGGTTATAACCTCCTTTGTTCTAGAGACGATGCCTTTGCGAATCAAGTGTGTTATGTAGAAGGCCTTCCTTACTACAGTAGATGCACTGTGGTCAAAGTTAAGGTCGCAGTCTACTTGTTATCCCACTTTGTAGGTGCATAGGGTATTGTTGTTAATTTGATAGTGTGAAGGCACATTACTTTTACCAAAGGGAATGATGATGCATTTCTTTGCATTTAGTTTGAGACTGTGACTAAAATACCAGTCGTTGGTCTGTATAAGACATTCCTGACGTATACTGACATCATTTGGGGATTTGATAATTTCACCTAGTTTGCAGTCATCCACAAACTTGGCCAATCACAGCACCTTAGTTTTGGCCTGAACTTCTTAGAAGGAACAGTAGGGGGCTCAGCACTGATCCTTGTGGCACCCTGCTGATGACAGGTCTGCTGGCTGACGTGGAGTCATCCACTTTGATGGTGTGTAACCGGTATGTAAGCTAGTTGGCAACCCATCTTACAACAAAGGGGGTTACATTCAGTTTGCTAAGTTTATCAGTAATGCCCAAGTGTGGGATTGTGTCGAAGGTCTTGGCAAGTCAAGGTATGCTGTGTGCACAGATCTGCCCTCTTCAATGGCCCTGGTCACATTTTCAAAGAAATACACCAGGTTTAACAGGCAGGATCTGCCCTAGACGAAGCCAAATTGGGTGGGTTCCAGGGTTTGTAGGTCGCCTAAGTCTTTACTTATGAGGTCTACGATAAAAACAAAACACTGGCTATTTGGTTTTTATTTGTTAAAATGAAGAAAAAAAAAAAGATGTACCATAGTACAAGTTATGCGACAAAACAGAACTTACTTTAGAAAGTTTAGCTAGTGAGTGGGATAAACTGGACTTTAAAAGGCACAGAAGTAAGAGAGAGAGAGAGAGATGGTAAAAGTAAAAATATTTATAGGGGTTGACAAATGAAAGCATTGCAGAAGAGGAAGCGCTCAGAACAAAAACAACTCCAAAGGGCTGAAGGAAAAATAAGAGAATTTGGACAATGGGAATGAGTTCAGAAATGTTGCTAAGCATTTTTTATAACGGTACTAAACTGCAAAATCTTTTGGCACAATGACTTAGTTAATAAAATTGAACTGAAGCCAAACTTTGGGAACCTACAGCAACAAAAGCAACCAATGATCCTATAAACAAGAGAGAAATGTCAGAATTACTTTGATAAAATTTGTATAAAGCAGAGGAAAGGAAAAACCACGAACACACACAAATGTGAATATTTTTGGAAGACTTATTTATGTCAAAAGTTACAGATAAGGGAGTCTCAGCAAATAATAGCTACTACAGAAAGAGATGAAATAAAAAATACTAATGCATAATCAAGCATCAGAACATTTCCAGAAACAGATGGTATTCTTGTGGAAATCTGGAAGTCAGGAGAGCGATAAACATGTACTTAACAAAACTTTAAAAAGGGGAAGGGGTGCACCAGTATCTTGGAAGAAAGCAGTGTGGGCTGTATTACCGATACAGGTTAAGACCCTTCAAATCTGGCTTTGTGTAGACCCATTTCAATTTTAAATCATGACTATAAAGTATTCATATCTGCATCATCTAAGAGAATGACAAAGATGTCACCAAAATTGACAGAAATTGATCAAAGCAGTTTTGTAGAGGGAAGTAAATATTGGCAAACATTTGATAATATTAACACAGCTATGATAACCCAGAGAGAAGCAGAGTGTAAAAAAACACCACAATTGTTGATGAGTCGTGATGCAGAAAAAGCATTTGATAAAGTTAGCTGGGATTTTATAAGTAGGACAATGGCACAATGGGTTTCTTGATAGAATACTAAGGTTAAGGGACAACAGTGGGATTCGATTATTAAATGCTCAACTTCTCTGTCCTTTTTCTCCCTGTTTACTGTCCCTGCTACGCATAAACAACACAGCATTTAAAATATTTTAAATTGACTGTTTATTTCCACTAGAACAGTACCTTACTGTACTGTGGCGGTTTCACTTTCAAAAAAACGTTTGTCCCGCCCTTGAAAAGCTTGCTGCAGTCTTCAATTCACTGATATCATCAAGGCCACTGAATACAGGTAGTTTTCTGGCCATTTTCTTCTTCAAACTGACATCACCACTACCATCCTAAAAAACACCCATACTATGATGTCACAGCTCCCTGGTCCTTCCCCTACTCATATAGGAAGTAAAGGCTAGAACAAAGAAGCAGTACATGAGTGAAGTATCCTGCTGTGAACGGTCAATCACAGCAGGTAACAGCTCAAATAACCCTCAGCACTTTGACAGCTAGGGAAGTTAGGTGTGAAGGGGGATGTGAGATAAATCATAGTAGTACAATTCAGTCTTCAAAAAAGACTGCAGTTTAGCCTTTCTAAAAGGGAGCAGCACTAAAAAGCACTCTGAAAGTCTGTTCTGCAGCATTTGCATGGTTTGTGCTTTAAGTAGTCATTGAACAGCATGAAATGTTACTTATAACTAACTGACTGAAAGACAGCAGTGTATGCATGTAAAATCAATGCAGTGACAGGAGCTTTAGGAAGAAAGAAGCCTGTGCGACGTAATTTTTTTTACAAACATGCATTGTGGGATACCTAGAGGCAGACTAAACCGATCAGAATTACTTCAAGATGTCAGACCTCATGGGATCAGACTCAGAAATTACATATAAAAATATTTAAAAACCTGTAAATAGTCCCAGAGTGGTGTTAAAATGTAGGAAACACCAAACCACGATGAAATGTTTTTTGAGTCTGTGGGTGCAGTTCTCCTTTAATAAGGAGAATGTATGAAGGGTCGGAGAACAGAATTAAGAAGAGAGGGTTTGTTCTTGGCAACCTTCAAACACTGGACTCCACCCAGTTTGGGTTTGTGAAGAGCCAATCTTGTCTCCTGAACCTGATTGACTTCTTCGAATCAGTCTCCAGAGCTGTGGATGAGGGTAAGGTGGTCCACACAGCCAATCTGGACCTCACCAAGGCCTTCGACATCATCCCCCACTCTGGAATCATAGATAAACTTACTAAGCTGGGCATTAATCCCTACGTCACTCAATGGGTTGCCAACTGGCTTACTGACAGAACCCACACTGTAAAAGTAGCTGACTCCAAATCCAGCTCCAGACAAGTGGAGTACCTCAGGGTTCAGTCCTGGGACCACTCTTGTTTGGCATCTACTTCTATGAAGTACAGGCCAACACTAAGGGACTCTGGCTAACAAAGTTCATAGATGACTGCAAACTGGGAGCCATTATTGAATCCCCAAATGATGTGGATATTCTACAAAAGGGCCTTACAGAAACAGATGCTTGGTGCCAGAGCCATGGGCTCAAGCTCAATGCCAAGAAATGTATAGTTATCCCCTTTGGGAAAAAACATGTATCCATGAATTACCACATAGGTGGCAGTACACTAAACACCGAAAGTGTGATGAGAGACTTAGGGGCACAGGTGGACAGTGGTCTCACCTTCGATAACCACATTGTCACAACAGTCAGGAAATCCTTCTATGTGGTACACCTCATCACTAAGTGCTTTTCATCCACAAAAAAGGAGGTCATTGTCCCACTGTACTCATCCCTCATTAGACCCATTATAGAATACAATGTCCCGTTTAGTAAGCACCTCTCAAGACATCTGCAACAACTGGAAAGGCTGCAGAAATACCTCACTAAAAGAATCACAGGTCTAAAGCAGATGCCCTATGCTGACCGTCTAAAATAACTCCAGCTATAATCTGTCACATATCGTCTACTCAGAGGCGATCTCTGCTTAACATACAAGGCCATGTCAAACCCAGAGCAGTTGGGACATGCTACACTTAAAAGAAATCCCAATCCCTCAGAGCCACACGCTGCAGAGATCTAAACCTTGTCATCACAATGAACGAAACATGCTGGAGGGATAGGTTCCTGACCCAGAGACTCCCGACTTTGGAAATGACTGCCCATACATGTCAACCAGAGTGCCTCTTTGGCCCCCTTCAAAAGGAACCTTGACGATTGGATGGGAGATAGGAAATTAACCCCGGGGATTACGTCAGTCGCCCTGCTAGACAGGGGTCCAGGAAAGTAAATATTGTGGGAAGAAACAGCCAAGGGATTGTTATGGCTAGGCTTGTATAGGCCCTAGGGCCGATAGCCTAGTACCATGCATAACTGGAATACAAAACTAGAGGCATATGGGATGAAACTCAGTACGGACAAGGCAATAGTCATAGTAGCAAATGGAGGAAATCAAAAGAAGCTGAAAACTGAGATAAAAGGGAAACAGTGCAACAGGTTAACAGCCTCAAGTACCTGGGAGGGGTGAATGAGGAGAAGGGAAGTCAATATGAGGAGATCAAAGCTAAAATCAGAGGTACTGCAGCCAAATGGCACAGAGCATAAGGGTAGCGTGTGACAGAATGCCAAAGCAGCAAAAAAGGAATATGTACAAAACAGTGGTACGATCAGTGTTTCAGTATGGTACAGAAACCTGAGCAATGAAGGCAGAGCAGATTAGGAAGATTGAGGTGATGGAGATGAAGTGCCTGAGACAGGCTGTAGAATATACATCATGGGATAGAAAAAGAAATAAGGACATCAGAGTAGAAGCCAAAGTAACCCCAATTACAGATAAGCTCAAGATGAACAGATTACAGTGGTTAGGTCACATGTGCAGGAAGAACAGACAATGACTTGGTGAAGATAATTTGGGATAAGCAGGAAGAGGGCAAGAGGAGATGAAGACACACAGTCAAGAGACTGACAGACTGTGACACAAGATTTGCGACAGTCGGGCATTAACAATCAAAGAAGGTATGAGAATGGAAATTAATAGAAAGAGATGCTTACAGATGACACTTAGGTGTACAGATAAAAAGGATAGTGTTACAGCAACTAAGGATATGATGGAAGAGACTAAACAGAAGACTATGCAAAAATGAAGAAAATAGTACTTCTTGATTACGGATATGGGAAGTAAATACAAACACTGAAAACGTTTTTAGTCCTTAGTTTTATATGTATGTATCTGGAGGGAAAGAGGGCCAGAATGAAATGGGTTAAGTTGATTAAGGAGATTTAGGATTACTGGATTTAAAGGGGTGTTTTAAAATGCAGTCAAGGCTCATATACAGATTCACTGCTATAAGCTGATGTTAGTTTTAAGTGACCTCTGCTTTGTCAACACATTTTAGCTGACAAAAAAAAGATGGCAGACAGTTGTCAGACACTGCATAATCCCTTGGGGTTGGGAAATATGTCCTCTCTTTCAGGGACTGTGAATTCTAGGAATTGGAATAAATAATTAACAAGGGGGTATGGGGATGCAGTAAGGCTTAACTCTTGCAAAAAACATGGTTTTAAAATTTGCTTAATTTGAGAAATAACCCTGAAGCATGCACAGAAGCAAGCCAATGTTAATGTGTCGACATCAGTGATATCAAAGGCATATTGTCTACTCCGGGGCGATCTCTGCTTAACATACAAGGCAATGTCAATCCCTGAGCTGTTGGACATGCTCCACTTAAAGAAATCCCAATCCATCAGAGTCACACGCTCCAGGGATCTAAACCTTGTCATCACAATGAACAAAACATGCTGGAGGGATAGGTTCCTGACTCAGAGACTCCCCATACTCTGAAATAGACTACCCATACATGTCAAGCAGAGCGCCTCCTTGGCCCTCTTCAAAAGGAACCTTGACGATTGATGGGAGATAGGAAATTCACCCAGGGATCACGTCCGTAGCCCTGCTAGACAGGGGTACAGGGAAGTAAATATTGTGGGAAGAAATATCCAGGGAATTGTTATGGCGAGGCTTGTATAGGCCCTAGGGCCGATAGCCTAGTACCAACCTATGAACCTAGTAATTCAATGATTGGCACTATACATGATTTTCTCTATTAGAGACTAAATATTTCAAAATGTGAAACTGGCAATTAAGGGCAGTCATAGAGAGGTTAGAAGCACTTGCTTTCTTTCCAAATCAATCCAGCAGTCTACTTTCTCGGTCATCTGGTTAAAGATGTCCAGCTGCACAATCAGGGGTATCTTTGGAGGATTCAGTGGATAATAATGAAGGATCACCTTGCAGATTTTTGTAGAGATGGTTGTAAGAGTCAAAACACTTTATAGAAAACAATCTGATTTCTTTGGAGCAGGTGGCAGAAAGTCAGGATACAGAGAGAGAGAGAGAGACAGAGATCATCAAAGACATCATCTAGAACTACATGACCTGGAGGAATAGCTAGTGGTCTGGGGGATGGCAGGCATATAACTCTCTATAATGGGGTTGGGCCTGACAAATCCCTTGCTTTCACAATTAAAAGTCGCCTTCACCTTATGAAGGGTATCCCCGAAGGATATGTCCTCGGGAGGAGAAGCAGAATATAGGGCATTATCTGAATCAGAGTCAGAGCAGGATTGGGGGGGGCTCTGACTAGGACAATTATTCCGCATCCTCAGATCCTCAGGAGCTAGATGTTCCTTGAAAGGAAACATTTCTCTTTTACTGGGACAACTTTCACGGGTAATCAGCTGTGTCTGGCTTAGCTCACTAGATTTCATACAGACCATGAATTCCTGAGCTATCGTCAGAAAGCCCTGTGCTTCAACCTGGGCTGTATCAGCGGAGGACTGGGTAGTTGTCTGATGCAAGCTGACTGGTCTTTTAGGCTTAGACACCTGTTTAGAAAGGTAGGTCTTAGGAAGCAGTTGGATGATCGCGACCTCTGTCCATGTTCCTGAAATGTACACATACATGTCCAGTGAAGGAGAGGAAGAAGACCTATCTCCCCTGGTAACCAATGCATGAGTGTTGAAAGCTGAAGCCTGTGGAGTGGCTTTGGACCCAACCAGCAAAGGTGTTGGAGCAGTTCATATCTGGTTGGCCTGCTGCCGGTGTAGCCTCCTGAGTGATCACAACAGAGAGCTTTGGCCTAATAGACATTGGACCAGAGGGCTGCAAAGGCACTTCACCTGATTTGTTGGCAACTTTAATGATTTAAAAGAAAGACAGCTGTCTTTTAGGGCCAGTTCTGCATGCTTCCTGAAAACAACTGCCTTTATCAACATCATCTAAAATATATGGCATCTGCAGAGTCCTTTTCTTTAAACTTTTTGTCCTTGTGTTTCTTTGGTAAGATACCAGTCAAAGCCAAGGAATAAAAAGAAGTGGAGGGAACAGAGTGAGAGAACTCCACATGGGCTACAAGAACTTCAGCCCTAGGCTTATGAGCCTTAGCTCAAAAACCTAGCACAATCCTGACAACTAGAAACATCATACTGAGGCCAGAGACAAAACAGACAAAAGAAATTAAAATCTTTCTGTAGATTTGTTTCATGCACTTCAAGCAGATATTGACCTTTTTATACATTATGAAAACTCTGGAGAAAATGAGCTGACAGACCGACTATGAGCACCTGGTAACAATGGAATAGCGCACTGGACAGCATGTCTAGAAAGAACTGAAGATAGCACCGGTGAACGCTCCTCATACCCTGATGTCCGGATGTCGGTATTCTGATATCCATCAGCTAGGGATGATGCAGACTCCAGAAACTGGGTTAGTTATGAGCATGGCCGGAAAACACAAGAATCAGTACTACAACACTGACTATGAAGAACCTCCACAGTAATCTAAATCAGCATGCAAATTACCATCTTTCCTAGTTTTAGCTACAGCAAAGTACTTTTCATGGCTGTCCACTATACAATCAGCTAGACGGAAGCAATGATGCAGTAAGCAGCTAATATTTCATAGGAAGGGTCAGTGTTGTAAAAACAAATGCCACTATGTACAACTTCTGCTGAAGGTGCAGAGCCCAATCATTAACAGATCTTTTTTTAACTGAATTTGAACTGGATGATCAAAGTGAAAACATTTAAAAAAGGATAACATTCTGAAAATACAAGCAAAACAGTGTGAAATATTCATACAAGCAGCAGTCAGCTGTAAAATTAATGGCCATAAAGGTCCAACAGGTACCTAGATGGAAATGTACGTACTGAAATAGTGGTTAACTAGATAAAACATTTTCCTGTAACTCGAGGGTCTGCTTAATGAGACCCACTAGAAGGACATCCTGGAAATAAATTCTGCACTTCTAGAAAACAGTACAACTTCTGGCAGATACTGCACTAATTTAAAGCAAGCTCAATTTGACAGATTACCTTGGAAGCTGAGGAACTGCCAATGCTTTCAGAGCAATCACTACCTCAGCTATGCACAGCAATGCACTGCCCAACACATTTTTCTCCTCTGTTTTATCAAGGACAAGGTCAACAGCAGTATTCAGCACTGGTACAAAGGCCTCCTGGTTCTCTGCTCCAAAGCATTTGCACAGCAATTTTAAGCTATATAATGCAGTTTGTCTATTTATAGCCTGTTCTTCTTCTTTTTCTTTGTTGCACACGATAGACAATAGCTCCGAAGGCATCTCCAAGAATGACTGCACCTGTTAATGAAAAATCTGATTAAATAACAGAGCAACAATGTGTAAAGGAGATGAGCAAAAGATAACATGCCTACCAAGGTGTGATCTCGGACTTTAAAATATCTGGCACAAAATCTATTATATGTGCAGCAACACCTAATTAGGTATTCAAGAGCAGTAAAATAAAGCAACGGAAAAAGGACAAAGGCAAAAAGAGCAAGCAAATCTGAAATTCTGACAAATGACTGTAAAACATGACAGCTATTACAGCAGTGATGAAATAAACCTCGCAATTCATAAATCTCTTGCAGTGAAGGAACTTGGAACATCTTCTCAAACCATAACTATACTTCCCAAGGTACAATGTCCTAGCAGTGAACATCTGATGAATTACATCCCGTACACCTGAGCTTAATTCTCTGTAATCTCACTGTCTCATTCTGCAACTTCAACCAAGCCACTAAACTATATCACAGCTCCCCCATTCATCCACGAAAAGGAGCAACTTGTGCAAGGTTGAAGAAAATATATACACACACATGTATAGTTATACGTGTGTGTGTATATATATATATATATATATATATATATATATATATATATATATACACACACACACACACACACACACACACACACACGTATACACGTACTGTCACATGTCAAACTAGAATGTAGAACACAATAGCAAATACTATATACAGTGAAAAGTGGCTTTTCTACTACAGTAATTCAAAAGAATATAGATATAACTTACTACAACCAAAAAAAGTCACATTTCATTGGAACTGCTTGCATGTTGCACTTTTCCTTAAGCCATGTTCGGTGTTTCATACACAAATGCCTATATGCTACAAAAATAACTCTTTTTATCAGCTGTAATAACAAAACATGCAATGCAAAACAAGCTGATTTGGATTTTGGCCCTACCAGTGGTACAGACTTTAGCAGAGTCACTGCACATCTCTCAAACTTCAGTAATTCAAAAGCATCACTAGCGTTCTAAAATCATAGCCTTACACCCTATGAAGAGCATACGCTACTTAAGATGTGTATCATTAATTTACTTTGGATTAGAAATTAGTACAGGAAAACAGTATTAGATTACAAATGCTTATATTCTTCCACTGTAACAATTTCATCAAAAGCAGCTACAGCTCTTATCCAAAAATAATCCAGTTATTCAGTACATATCATAAGAAACAGAGAGCTCTCTTTTAGGGCAAATGCTGCATGCTTCTTAAAATCAAGTGACTATCAACATCATCTAGAATATGCCCAGATTTTTAACTTTGCCTTGTTTTCCCAGGTACGAGGATCACAATTTTATGCTGCAGTTGTTTTGAACTATTGCCAGAGGTTAATCTGTGGTAATTTTTTTTTTTGCTAAGAGAAACAGGAAATATTTTGTGTATTTTTTTTTTTTTTGGCAAAGTTGTAGGTGCATGTAACCCTAAGACAAGGCAAGGCAGATAAAATTCTGGTACATGCTTTAAACCATACAAGATTTACGACTTCATATTTTGAATCAAAGTTCTAGCGGAGTGCTTTAGGAATGACCATTCTTTCCTACCTTACCTTTTCATAAGAATGCATATTATACAATGCTTTTGTTTGGTACTTGCTTATTAACCCAAACGTACTTCCCAGCTGCTGAGAGCAACAGAAAGCATTGGGAACAGCTATTGCCATTTAAGTGCTTGCTTACACAAGTTAACTGTTATGTGCTATACAGTAAAACCAACTCATGTTGAGCTTTAAACTTTCTTTTTTTTTAAACTGTGGGCCTTTTCACTACAATTTTGGACTTTTCTGATCATACATGGTATACCACCAAGTAACATGTAAATCTTGAGAGAGAGAAAACCTGACATGCCCAAAGAAAACCAAAGCTATTCACGCCTGGAAACAAAGAATGGCATTTTCCTGTGCAATGATACTATTTGATTGTTTTGTATTAAGCATCCCCAACTCCTGCTTTCTCTCATGTATATATTTGCAAACACTTACTACACAGTGCCTCAGATTTGTTTGAAGTTCTTCAGCTGTAATCAGAATGTGTGAATATTTGAGTAGCATGAAACAGCTAAACCTTTTTCCCCTGTTAGTCTTCAACAATAAAGTGCAGTGGTCTTCCCAGTGGCTATACCCCAGATGACCCAATTTCAAACAATATTCTGCACAATGCAGAAACCAGCCAGGGATGGGTAAGATATAATGGTCAAGTGCTGCTTTACGTACCTTGGTTTAATTTCTCTAAATGCTTAGGTTTTTACATACCTTGATGGGAATGGACTCTATTCCTAAGTCAGAGCATAATTAAAGTTTGTGGCATTAGTTTTGCTTCAGTCATTGACATTTGATAAAAGTGCTCTTCTCAGCACCCGCAACATACCCAGAATTGCCTATTTTTGCAGGTCATATGGGATTATTTTTATTGGCAGCATGTTTATCATGTACCTCAGACAGACGGAGTGCTTTTGGTGTACTGCTACAGGAATACCATACCGGGGGGGTTTAGGGGTGCAGTTCCTGCACCTGGAATTCATGAGCAGGCTACAAGCTCAAAAAACACGCACAAACTAATATGTATAGCGTTTACATATTCAGATTAATTTTTACAGACCTATATAAAGATTTGCCTTGTTGGGAAACCCTTAAAATGGGAGTACACAGTATTTTTCTGTTCTCAGCAACAATGTCAAAGATTCTATTAATCACACCCAAGTCATGCATCTCATCAGAAACATAAGTTTCAATACTTGAAGTTCTTCTACAAAAAACGTCATCTGAGGCAAATCTAAACACACTAATAGCTTGACTTTTTATAATATATTTTTGACAAAAAGATGATTACGATGACAATTTTGGAAAGCAAATAAGTGGGTTTCTATACATCTTAGACTGTAATTCTACAGTTAATTTGTCTCTTATTATGACATACAGAATACTGATAGTATCTCTTGGCCAGTTAGTCAACAATGGAAGAAAACCAGTGGTGGTGTTCAAATTGGAAATAAAAATTCCTTTCATTTCTCTTCTGTTTTCCTATATAAAATAATCAATATAGCTACAGTACAGCTGATAAAATAAAAAACACTGTTGTAGAAGGCTTTCTTCTCCTAAAAAATCTAGACCAAATTGGCAAATGTCAAAGCCACAGGGTTCCCCTACTGCCTCTCAAAATACCTGCTGGAAAAGTCCTTCACCAAAAGTTAAAAAAAATGATTAAACAGGTCTTAACGATTTAATCCATTTGACTTGATTTAAATATTCCCTATCCCACACCAAGGCCTTCATCTTGCAGAATGACTGTGTACAAATTCCTTAATGTTTAATGTGAGAAAGAAATACTCATCAGTAAAACCAACCACTCTTGGTACCTCAAGTCATTGACAGGAGTCTTGAAGAAAATAATTATGCATAGTAAGAAAGCCAATAAGGAATTTATTACTTAAAAAGGCTATAGGTTTGGTTTTACAGCCTGCTGATGACAGTAACGGTCTACAGGGAGGATCAGTAGAATTATTAGCCTTGTGATTATTTTAGGGGTACAAAAAGTTCAACCAACTAAAATGACTGAGGCAGATTACTACATGCAAACATGTATATTTCAGTTCTTGGAGATGCCACCAGAATCATTACTCTTAAGAATGCTTGTAAGGGGATTCCCCTACACGACGACGACATTCCAGAATGCAGACAACCATATGGCCGACACCATATGATCGACATTCAGAATGACATTGTGAGAGGTCCATAGAAAAGGAAAATAAAATTTCCTTTCAACTGTTAGCAGGGGGGCTATGCCCCCCTGCACCGCCTGTGGGGGGCTCTGCCCCCCCACACCTCCTGTAACTTTAAAATACCACCTCCGAGATCGCACTACAGTGCAGGAATGGAAATCTTTCCATTCCGCACTATAGTGAGATGCCAGTTCTGCATTGTCGGCATTCTGAATGTCAACCATATGGTGTCGACATTCTGGAATGTCGGCAAACTGAAGGGGACCCTTGTAATGATGCGTGACCTTGAAAACAGCATACAATTATGTGAAAAACTGTGCTACTCCTGTGCCAAGTCTCAGATGGGCGCATTTACCTTCTAGAACTCAGATGAGGTGTTGTGTATTGCGAATGGCTGTTTATAAACTGGACTATGCAAACACACAGCATTCGGACAGAAGGATCCCTTTAATGTTTACCCTGAAAGTTTTAAACCAAAAAATTCCACACAGTTAAAAAGTAATAACCCTGCATAGCATTTTATACCAAAACACACTACTAAACATACAATTATCATATATGAACTACTAAATGAAAAATTCAAACTGCAACAAAATACAGATGCCCAAATTACAGGTGGAATAAGACACAAGAGGGTGTGCATGGTACAGATACTACAGCACGTCCAGGGGTGCAGGTGAGTTCAGCTCCTACCTCGATTTCGGGTCACTGTCTTCTGGTCCCTTGGAAGAGAAGTTGCAAGAGGAAGCATCTAGACTCAGCAGAGGAGTCAGTCACTTCAGACACTGACCTCGATGAAGCAGAAGGGTCCACCAGTCACCTCCTGAAGATGTCTTCTTTGGAGACATCCTAGAAATGTTAAAACAGAGAGGTGGCTGGCAGTTCAAATCCCCTTCGACTGAGGAGTCAGTCTATCTGAAGGCTTTTGGGTTTCACTCTTCCACCTCTTGGGTGACTCTGTCTGATGAGCTTACTGATATAGTCTCTTTGAAGGTGTGGGAGACCCCAGACACTATAGAACCCTCTCCTAGGAGGCCAAATAAGTAGTTTACTTCCCTGAAAGACAAAACATTTCTATCCAAGGGAGTAGGGGTTGATGCCATGGTCGTGGCGGCGGCCACTAAAAAGGAACTCTCTGAAACAAGTTCCTGTATCCATCCTCCTAATAAAGATTCTAGGACCATGGGCAGATATGGGAAGTGCATCTTCTCTTCAGCGACCTTTGCTCTTCAGTCACTGAACTAACTTACCTATGCCATTTCACAAGACTGCAGAGGGATTTCCTTAAAGAACTAAGAGATACCCTACAAAGAGCCATAGCTGATGAGGTCACAGATAGGGTAGCCTCATAGCTCGCTACCCTAAACTCTGTAAGAAACTTGTCTATGAGGCTAATCTAACAAGCAGCAGATGGAATGAGTAGGGCAGCACGTTCAGGTATCTCTCTTAGGAGGCAGGCCTGGATTCACCTTTGTGATTTTGTGGAGCCCTTCAAGTCTTTCTTCGTTAATGCCCCGTTTGATGGCTCTTCTTTGTTTGGCCCCAAAGTAAAAGAAACACTCACCAGGTGTGAACAAGAGGGCAAGACTTTATCTGCCATTGGAGTACGCTTCTCCACTCTTACGAGACCCTTTCCCAAAGGACAGATAGGTAGTGGAAAGATGTGGTTCAGAAGATCTCAAAGGTCTTTCCCAAACACACAGGGTGAAAGTTCCGCCACCGAGGGTGGGGGTGGGGGGGGGACAACAATGGAAGACACCAACCACGAGGAAGAGGACACTCGCAAAATCAAGGCTCCAGAAAATCTTTCTTTGGAAAACCCTTTCAGCGCTCCTGAAGGGAGGCCCGATTATCCACCTCTGGAGACAATCGGGGGGGGGGGGGATCCTCTCTGCACCTTCAAGCCTGGCTAGACATAAACGACAAATGGGTGCAAAGAATAATATCCAGAGGTTACATTATCCCTTTTTCCCTTCCAGTTCCCGGAAACACAAGAGTTCCAGACATTCCACCCAGTCAAATGGAACAAGCAACCTTAGAAGTCTCAAAGTTGCTAAACAAGGGAGTCATCCAAGAAGTCCCCGCAGACCACAGGGGATCCGGAACTTACTCAATATTCTTTCTGGTTCCAAATAAAATGGGGGACTAGAGACCAATCTTGGATGTCAGCAAATTAAACAAATCAGTAAAGAAGAGCAAGTTCTGGATGGTTACACTGCAGTCGATACTTCTGTTTCTAGAAAAAGACAACTGGATGCGCTCTTCAGAGATCTCCATGATGCTTACTATCACAAAGATAGACAGACTGTCCAGGAGGCATTTGCGCTTCCAGCTAGGAGCCAGTCATTACCAGTTTTGAGCTCTGCCCTTTGGTCTCGCTACAGCCCCCAGTGTGTTCAACACATGCACAGCAGTAGTTGCGGCTCACCTGAGATGACAAAGGATTCCGGGTGTTTCCATATCTAGACGACTGGCTCATAACCACACCGACCAGGCACCTTCTACTACAGGCCAGAGAGACTACATTACAAATCTGTTCAAGACTAGGTATTACAAAAAAGTACAAAAAAGCTGCTTAAAACTCTGTCAAAAATAGATTTTTATAGTAGCAGAGTTAGACACACAAAATTGACAGCAAGTCTTACTCCAGAAAGTATACACACTTTACGATGCCAAATAAGGAAGAAATGAGCACCTGCCAAACTAGTACTTCAAGTGCTTGCCAATATGCAGCTTCAATTGTTCTGGTACTGTTAGCATGCCTTCACATGAGGTTGCATCAATGGCTGCTGTCGACACAATGGTCTCCTTCTAGAACTTCCAATGACTCGAGATTTTGATAACCAATTCTTGCAAACAAGACATTTTATGGTGGATTCAATTACCTCAAGTAACTCAGTCTCCCCTTTACGCTTCTCCAACTGCAAGCCACAGTGACCACAGACTCATCCCAGATGGGGAGGGAGGGCATTATCTGGGAAAGACAGTCCAAGGCACCTGGCATCCTCATGAGACCCATCTGCACATAAATGTTCTAGAGATGAGGGCAGTGCTTTTCGCGTTGCAAACCTTTAAAGACTCTCTCCCTCTAGGGACAACAGCAGTCCAGACAGACATGTCCGTAGTCTGGTACATAAACAAGGAAGAACCATATCTTAACCCCTTATGTCGAGAATTCCTAAGTGTGGCAATGGGCAATTTCTTCCAGTCGTTTTCTAATCGCAACGTACATAGCGGGGAAATCCAATGTAATAGCAGACAGGTTGACCAGAGCTATTCTAATACCTCACGAGTGGTCCCTCAAGCAGGAGATTGCAGAAGAGACCTTCTTAAAATGAGGCCAGCCTTGCTGCAATCTATTTGCCTCATCCATGAACGCCAAATTCAGCAACTTTGCCCTAATCCTCCTTCCGGGGAGACCCAGAGGGATGCACTTGTTCAAGACTGGCCCTCGGGACTCTCTCATTCTTACCCACCAACACCCCTGATTCCCAAAGTATTACAGAAAGCAAATATGTTGGAGAACCATAATCCTAACTGCCCCCTACTGGCAGCGACAAATTTGGTTCACCTTCCTTTGGCCTCATCTTCAAGATGAACCATGGATACTGGACCAAGTCCCGGATCTTTTGCCACATGCTTCAGGAATGGTTCATCCCAACTTACATAACCTCAAGCTGACAGCTTGGTTGCTCCAATTGCATTAATAGCCAGGTATCTTTCTCTTTTAACACCAATGAGACACATCTTGATCTCTTCCCACCATTTTTGTCAGGATTTTAGTGTCCTCATCTACTAGTGAGAGTGGTCTTTCAGTCTCTTCTTACTACTATATATCATGTTTCCTTTGCCTTCACAAGCCTGTTACTGTATCTTAAACATATAGTCCTATGAAACACTGGCAACACACACAAGACACATATTATATATATATATATATATATATATATATATATATATATATATATATATGTATATATATATATATATATATATATATATATATATATACATACACATATACACACACACATATATATATATATATATATATATATATATATATATATATATATAAACTAAAAAGGAACAACTGTTCAAAGGTGCAGGACCCCCCCCATAAGGTGTTTTGTTCCCCACCCTCCTCATACCTATATGCCAGGTGTTGAAGCTAACCTTAGAGAAGGCTATGCTACACTAAGGGGAAAAATCACCTTAATGAAAACCCATCTCGAACTAAAGGTGAATACTACAAAACATTTGACAAACCTCAGTTTTGGTATACAGACATTCAGGTAATTAGGCCTTAGCAATGTGAATTGTTGTCCAGCCTTCTCTTTACTTACTATTAAGTAAGTCTGCAACCAGCTTTACCCTTCTTCCTTTCGCCCTTGGCTCTCTCTCAGTGTTTTCTCCCTCATAATCCTACATAAACAGTCATAAAACTGCAGATATCTCATCATCTTGCTATTTCTGAATACAAGTTCTCCTTGCCAAGTCTCTAATTTCCCTACTCCCACCACTCTTTTCTCTGCTTCAGCTTCTAATACCTTCTCAGCCTCACACTATCAAAAGTTTATACACCTCAGCTTTTCTGACTCCATCCTCTTCCTTAACCCTTGTTCTTCTTCACTTTTGAATCTGTCACAAATGATTTTCTATTTCCCCTACTTCTTACTTCTCCCGCTTATTTCATGCTTTCCTTCTTTCACATACTTCTCCCTAACTGCTACCCCTTCAGTACATTCTAAAAGGTTGCTCCTGATCACTGACCTCTTCACTGTGTTTCTGCAACTGTTCTCTCCACCATATCTTTCAACAGGATCCTATATTCTCATTCGTCTAGCCTTTTACAACCTCCAAGGTACAGCAACTTTAAACATCTGAGATCCATTACCTATGCCTAATACTTCTCTTACTGTAGATGCTGGCCAGAAAGATACCACAACACTAACCTAGCAGATAGCAAGAGATTTCAGGACAACAAAATAACTACATAAACAAGTTTTTTTTCAGTCCTGCTTCTTAAGAACACTCAAATTGGAGTACTGATCTGATGTATGACTGGCCCCAGAATGTGACTCATTGACAGGTTAGGAGTCATCAGCTTCCACATCAAGCAAAAAAAGTGGACAGTGGAGCACTGAGGAAGATAAACAAAGCAGTTGAACAGCAGCACGAATTAATTTAAGAATGTGATTGCTCAGCAGAAAACTGGAGCAGGAGAGTACAGTACTAACCTCCATAAAGAGGTGTGTGTAGCCTCATAACTTACAAGTGCAGAAGCCTCATCATAGATGTACAGGACAGGAGCAATGTCTTTCATAATACCTACTCATGAGACAGGCTAATCAAAACAAGACTATGCTGACAAATTACCTGACCAAGATTAAGAACTGCAAAAATCTGTAACATAAGATTTCTTAGCCAAATGTACTTGCCTAAATGACATTACTAATAGCAACATATAATGTCTTAACTGAAATCACTGTTGCAGTACTCATGGCAGATGGGTTTTTGTTGCTGATATCTGGCCAGAGTACCAAAGCTTTACCTTCTTGAGGGTGAACGTCCATCATATGACCTCAGCTCATGTGCGTCAGGTTATGAAGGAGGTATGCACGCACAAGTTCCCCAGCCAAGTGCACCATTTGAGAACCTTCCTTTTCTTACCTCTTACAGCTGTGGTATGGAATTGTTAGATATCAGCTAGGAGTGGCAAGTATGAGTGCGATAGGCAGATTCCGTACAAGGACTTGCACACCAAGTGCCTTTTTTGCCTAGGCCCAGAACATGACTACAAATCCTGTTCCATTTGTCAGTTGTTCATACCAAACACCCTCAGACTAAGACTTTCCTCACTTAATACTCTTCTTGAAACCCAGCGACTAAAACACCTAGCTCAATCTAATATGGCAGATTCTGAGGACCTCGACGTTGTCCTTCCCTCTAAGAAGATACTCAAGAGCCCCTAAGGTGTTTTCCAGTCTAACGTCTCTGAGTCAGATGTACCCAGTGAGGGTCGAACCTATGTTACATCCAACTAACTCTTAAGTGCCCACTACTGAGACACCGTTGGAGGCCTTGCAGACTGCAGATACCTCAGAACAGCTTGGAAGGCCCACACGGACTCTCTCAGATCCTTGCATGGGAGGAGGTTCCTGATAAGCTTATTGAAATGAGACAAGGTTCCGATTGTCCAAGTCTTGTACAAGCGTATGTCACCCTAAAAAAGGAGGACAAAAAAAAAATAAGCATAAAAATAAGCATCTGGTGTCCTCTCCTGCTTCCACGGAAAAGGAATGGATGGACTTCTCCCAAGGTTTATCTTTAAAGCTATTATGGCCCTGAAACATCCTCCTTTTGCAACCCAGCTATCTTATGCCACACCACAAAAGCAAGCCTTGGTTTCTTCCTCCTCTGAAGAGGATCCTGAACCAGATTCTGACCATTCTCTGAATTACTCTTCACAACTCTGCTCTCCTAAGTAAGTCTCAGATTAATCTGATTCCCTCTCTGTTGACTCTCGTCTGCAAGAGCCTTCTTTTACAGAAACTATTCAGAATATAAGACACTCAGTGACAGCTAAGGCAAATCTCACAAAAAGCGATGCTGCAGCCTTCTGGAGAAGGGTACTCCTGCTCCTAAGCCAGCTCCCCTACTCTTCGAAGCTTATCTTGATGCTTTCCATTCTTCATTAACACCTGACTCTCGGTCACTTGCTCCCTAAAGGACTGGGCAGATTTTATAAGATTCCTGCTAAACTTAATACCTCTATAAAAATCCCATGGCTGACCCTGCAGCAGTTTTCCTCTCCTAGAATAAGCCATCCAAATTGCTTCCACCGCTAATGTCCTTCCCTCAGACAAGGACAGCATGGATATGGACAGGTTGGGTAAGAAAGTTTACACCTTCTCCATTTTAGCATTCAGAGCTATTAACTACCAAACACAAATGACTAAATAACTGTTCGCTGTGTTACAGTCTATGCATAAGGTCACGTCAGAACCTCAGACAGCAGATTCTAAAAAGCAAAGGCAGACCCTTCTGTCCCAAACTACACAAATAGGAAGACACAGCATCAGATGCAGTGGGCACTATTCGCCCAGGGCTGTAGCTAGAACAAATAGGAAACTTGTGATCAGAAGGTATGCATGGCTACGGTGTCAGCCCATTCCTGAACACTTTGAATCCAAACTCTTGGATTCACCCTTGGACAATGCATTTTGTTTGGACCACAAGCTGCAAATCTTTTCAAAACTCTGCAAGATCAAGGCAAGACTATAAAAGACAGCAGGCAGTGTCTCCTCTCTGCAATTCCTAGATACCATAAGAACCACCACCCGTCTAAATCCACTTTCTTAATTAAGATGGACACTAGGCCCTTTCAAACATAGAAAAGTGTCTAGGAAAAGATTTTCTGACAAACCACAGGACGACTCCTTTTTTGGGAGGAGTCCTTTTGGGAACAAAACCTTGTGACTATCCTCCTCTCCCCACAACCCCTCCCTCTAGCTCACCACCCCCAATCAAAAAGGCTTTCCTTATCACTTCAGCTCTGGCAGGTGGTAACTACAGACAAGTGGGTTTTGACCATCAGCAAAAAAGGCTATGCCCATGTCATGGGAAAGCATTCCCTTCATGAAAGGGATTTCCAATACTCAGCCCAACTGCCTCCCATGATTGATCCTAATATTCAGGATTTGCTGGCACAGGGCACCAGAGAAGAAATACCTTCATTGGAAAAGGTTTATTCAAAGATCTTCCTTGTTCCAAGGAAGGAAGGGCAATGGAGGCTCTTCCTGGACCTCTCCCAGCTAAACAACTTCCTGGAAGTGCCTGCCTTCTAAATGCTTTCTCTGAACACCCTCCCCTCCTGCCCTTTACTCTTCCTCAGGCATTTCTAGTGTCCCCAGACCTCAAGGATACCTATATCTTCACACACCCATACATTCATCATGCAAGAGATTCCTCATGTTCTTCTCTGGCTCTGTCATTTTCAGTTTGCTGCTTTGTCCTGTGGGCTTTCTACTACCCCAAGAGTGTTCATAAAGTACCTAGCACCTAGTCCTCTGTTGCACTCAGAGGAATTCAAACCTTTCCCTACCTGGATAACCTGTTAAATTCATGCCCTGTCCACAAACAATCTCTTCAAGCACCTACATTTCACAGTAACCTAGGATTCACTGTTAGTTTCTAGAAATCTCATCTTACTCCCTTTCAGGATTTGGTCTTCTTGGGTTACACGCTAAACACAAGCTAATGCAGGCCTCCCCTCCTTAAGAAAAAATCCAAAGCTTGGTAAGCTTTTTTTTCTCTCCAAACAATCTGCTCAATGACTCATTGTGCTGCAAGGGACAGCCTCAGGGCTCTGGGGTTCATGGCTGCGTCCATACTAATAGTCCCACTGGCCAGGCTACATATGAGAAAAATTCACTGGTATCTGAAATCAATGTAGGCCCAACACTCACATCCCTTGGACACCATGATCCCTCTGTTGCCTTGCATTAAGAAGGAATTTCTCTGGTGGGAGAAACAAGGGTGTTTCACTCACCCCAGTCCATCACAATCAAATTCTTCACACCGATGCCTCAGACAGGGCTTGCAGAAACTGGACAGGTTCCCACTAGGTACAGGGAGAAATAGATTTACTCTCATCTGAAGGAACACATCGACCTGAAAGAAACGTGGGCCCTTCTGCAGGCCCTGCAGGTTTTCTTGCACCTCTGAAAACCAGGCATTCTCCTGGTGTACCCTGAGAAAAATCACAATCCTGCAGTACATCAACAAACAAGAAGACACAAAGATCTTAACCCTTGTGCAGGCTAGCACAGGAGGTTTGTCATAAGGTCACTCAATTGAACATAACCCTCACAGCAGCTTACGTCTCAACAAAAGAATGTGCTGACAGGCTTTTTTAAGCAGAGACCGTGTGGATTCCATGAATGGATCCGAACAGACAAGTCTTCAAAGGAATCATACACCAAGGAACTCTGCAGACAGACCTCTTTGCATCACCAGAGCATTACCAGCTCCCTCTATTCTGCACCAGGACCCCATCTCCTTATGCCTGAAGACAGACACCCTCTTCTTTCAGTGGACAGGGAAGTTCCTATATGCCTACACTCCACGGCCACTCATTCTAAGGGACCTCTTAAAAATACAGAAAGACACTCCCAAAACTGCTGCTCCTGGCTCCTTTCTGGCCAAGATAACATTGGTTTCCCATTCTGTTTACCTATAGAAAGGAAAACACTGGATAATTCCAGTACAACCAGACCTAATCATACAGAAGGGTCAGCTTCTACACCCCAACCTAGTCTCACTCTGTGGATGATGGGTTCTAATCCCGAAAAGACAGTGATTTTCAGAGGATCTGGTACAGGTTTTTACAGGCCAGGAAACTCATTACCAGGTAATCATACAAAGCCAGATGGAAAAGATTCTCTATTTGCTGCCATAAGCACATACTGGAACTACTCTTACCTGGGGTCCCCACCATACTTCAGTATCTCTGTGAGCTTCTGCATTCTGAGTTGGCATACTCATCTATTAAAGCACATTTTCAGCCATCAATGCCAGTTTACCTCTAGACCCTCTTTTTACGTCCAGAACAGATGTAAAGTTCTTCCTAAAAGGAATCCTACACCTTAAGCCTCCTAAGAAAAACATTACCCCACCATGGGATCTTAATTTTGTTCTTGAAAAACTCACTTTACCCACTTTTGAGCCAGCAGCATTGGCTATCTTAAAATTTTGCACATGAAAAATGGTTCTCCTACTGGTTCCAACCTCTGCTCACAGGTTGTCTGATCTTTAGGCACTCACAGCTACTATGCCCTTCCTTATTTTCCACAAGGACAGGGTAACACTTAGGACAAATCCTTCCCTTCATGCCTAAGGTTGTGAGTGAACTATAATTATACCTCAATCATGCCACTTACCTACCTGCATTCTTCTCCAATCCTCAAAAATAGGGGGAAAGAATCTTACATTTCTTAGACATTCACAAGCAGCTGTGGTTCTATTTGGATAAAATTAAGACAATAAGAAAAACTGCCGAATGATTTGTTTCTTTCATAGAGGCCAAGTTGGGCCAACCAGTCTCAAAGAAAACCACTGCATCTTGAAAATGTTTAAAACTTTTTATTTCTGGTACTTGCAACATGGTAAGTCCACACCCTCCTGTCCTAAAACACACTTCCCTTGGGCAGTTGCCTCTTCTGCTGCTTTCTACAAACGGATTTATGCCAGGTTCTTCTTGGAAGCAGCTACTTGGTCCTCTCTGTACATCTTTATCAAGCACTACAAGACGGATGCCTTCTCAAGCTATAGGATTGGCTTTTGCTAGGTCAGAGTTCACTGGTCTCCTGGACAGTTCCTCCTCCTGCTCACTTTAGCTGGCCACCCCCCTGTCCTTCTCACCAGCTCTGGAAATCACCCATCTGTGATGAATACTGCAACACTGGTTTTGGTTAGGACACAGTACAGTTGTGTAAGAACTTACCATAGCAGTAGATGTCTTACTAAATGTTTCAGTATTCCATCCGTCCCTCCTTGTCCTCTATTCTCTTGCTTTTTAATCACAAATATGCATACAGCAGTGAGAACAGTTAGCATAATGGTTAAGTTCTTCACCTCCCATACATAAGGTACAAGGTTCAATCCTGACCTCCGGCCAATGCCCGTTTGGAGTTTGTATGTTCTCCCTGTGCCACTGTGGGGTTCTTCCTACCTCCAAAAAACATGCTAAGTATTTCCATCTCAAACTCACCAAAGAATGGAGCTATGGGCAGCAGCACAGACTTTCCATGGTGACCTATAGCGAGCTGTACAGACCAACTGCTTTGGGCATGCACAGTGGTGCAAAGTATCCACAAGATAGGAGAACAGAAATCACAGTCTGTGATGTCGTGGCAGGGCAAGCTATTTGATGGTGTAAAAATATGGCTTTAAGTGATTCAGTCATGTTGACTAATGTTTATATACACAATGGTTTGATAACAGCAAACAAACGGGTATTTGCTGGTGATAAGGGACTCTTGCTAATGGTGGGAAGGGGTGTATGTGCCCCTACTTGCCAGTGTGTGCCCACCATAAGAGCTACTGGTCAGCTGTTTTCCAGTTGCCTAGCCTGAGTTACCCGAGACAGCTCTAATGAGCTAAAGCTGGACGTAAAATCAATAAACCTACCAAACATGAATTAAGAATTGCTACACTCAATGTAGGTTTACTGACAGGCTGCAACTTGCAAGTGGATGACATGGTGGCATGAAGGGGACTGGATATCTTATGAATCCAAGAGACAATATTGCAAGAGTAGTGTAGCAAAGACACTTGGCTTGGAATCCAGAGTCTACTACTCAGGAGAAGAACAGTCTAAAAATAGTGTAGGAATTGTGGTGAGAGAGAGGCTTCAGAAGGCAGTGAGAGAAATCATCACAATTAGTGACAGACTCATGGCAATCAGACTCCAGTGTAATGATAGGGCAGTATACATAATTTTAGCACATGTCCCACAGCAGGGTTGTGATAGTGAGGAAAACAGTGAATTCATACAGCAGTTGCAGGACCTAATACATAAAGCCGGAAAACAAATTCCCAATTCACATAAAACAGAGCTCCTCAATGACCCTCTAACGGTAACTTAAAACAACTTGATGGGAGACCATAAATTTACCCGGGGGTGTCACCTACGTCCTTCTTGGATAAGGGCAGTCAGTGCTGATCATAGACCTGTGCTGCAAATATAAACTATACAACTAAGTCAGTATAAGGGAACAAGGGCACAACATGGCTAGGCTTATAAAGGCCCTAGGGCCAATAGCGTAGTAACCCCCTATGAACCTATGAATTGGTGTTGATAATGGGAGACTTGAATGTACATATCAGGACACCAAGAAGGAGGAGGAAACAGACAGAGAATAGCAGAACCTCAAAATAGCAAGTGTGAGAACTACAGGACAGATGTACAGCCAAGCCAGGTAAGGAAATAAGGTACATAAGGAAGGCTGGTGGTGGAATTCAGAAGTCCCGGAAGTCATCAAAAGAAAGAAAGTGGAGGACAAAATGGGAGATATAAAAGATGGATCAGGCTATAAAGGAATACTGATTGGCTAAGAAAGGAATTGCAATAGCACAGAACAGGGCATCAGAGTCACTGTACCACCATCTGGAAAGTGACTCAGCAGGCTGCAAGACAAAGAAAGATAAAGGAGATAGTCAGACACCCTTCTTAAGGGATATCAGCAACAACCTGCTCACCAGTCCACAGGACATTAAAGGCAGATGGAAGGAGTAATTCCACAGCAGCTTCTGAATGAAGAAAACCCCACAGAAGCTGTACTGCCCCAGACACAGCCTATGATATGAACAGGAGCAGCCCAAGCTAGAAGAAGCAAAAATAGCACTAAGAAAAATGAAATTAGGGAAAGCAGCAGACTCAGATGAGGTCATGGCAGATATGACAAATATGCTTGGTGAGCTATTGGAGAAATGTGGAGAGAAAGGCGTATCTTGGATAACTGGGGAAGAAGCATACTCGTGCTTGTGCACAAGAACAAAGGGGACATCCACAACTGTGGCAGTACAGAGGTATCAACCTCCTGTCAACTGCATGAAAGTTCTGGAGAGGATGACTGATAAATGGATAGACAGAGTAGTACACAGTGATGCAAGACGAGCTGTCAGGATTCAGATTAGGATGCATCACAACTGACCCGTTGTTTTCAGTCAGACAGTTGAGAAGAAACTAACTATGAGGAAAGAATCCAACTGGGCATTCCTAGACTTGGAGAAAGCATATGACAAGGTCCCAAGAAAGCTGAATTGGTCAGTACTGCAGTTGTTCAAAGCCCCAGAAACATTGGTAGAATTAGTGCAGGCTATGTACAAGGACCCAATGACTCAAGTATGCACAGTGTTTGGTCTCACAGAGGGGTAAACCCAGTGGACCTGGTTTGCACCAGGGTTCAGCTCTGACCCCATTGCTGTTCATACTGGTGACAGACTACATCAGCAAACAAGTTGGAGAGGACAGATAAAGTTACTGTATGCAGATGATGTGGCATTACAGGCAGACCCTGAGCAAGAACTTCAGCAAAGGATAGGGGAATGGAATGCAAAACTGAAGGCACATGGGATGAAACAAAGTACAGATAAAACAGTTGAAATGGCAGCAAATAATGGAAATTAGAAGAAGCTGAGAACTGAGATAGAAGGGAAGATACTGGAACAGGTTAATAGCTTCAAGTATCTGGGTACGGTAGTTGAGGAGAAGAGAAGTCTGAATTAAGAGATCAAAGCTAGAATCAGAGGGGCTGTAGCCAAATGGCATAATAGAGTGTCAGGTGTAGTGTATGACAGAAGAATGCCAAAGAAACTGAAAGGTAAGGTGTACAAAACAGTGGTGTGACCAGTACTACTGTATGGTACAAAAACCTGGGCAGTAAAGACAGAGCAAATGAGACAGCTAGAATTGATTGATATGAAGTGCCTGAGAAGAGTGGTAGGATGCACACAGTAGGACAGACGAAGAAATGAAGACTTAAGAGCAGAAGCCAAAGTAAATTCAATTGCAGAAAAGATCAAAGAGAACAGATTACGGGAGTTTCGGCACATGTAGAATAAAGACGATGACAATCTGGTGAAGAAGATTTGGGACAGACAGGAAGAAGGTAAGAGGAAATAAGGGTGTCCAGCAAAGAGGTGATGGATTATGTGAGAAAAGATTTGACAGTCAAGCATGACTGTCGAAGAAGGCAGGAGTGTGGCACTGAATCGAGAGAGATGGCGACACTTAAAACAACACCCCAACCCCATGTAGATAATGGAAAAAAGGGGGCTGATGATGATGATGATGCATACAGGCTTTCTCGATGATGTTTCCTATTTGCTCTAGATATGCCCCTACTAGCTGACCATTTTCCTCTGTCAGTTGTCTTCAGGCTGCCTGGCTTCAAGATAGTCTAAGGAACTGAAAAATACATCCATCCTTTATAACACAATGCACACGAGCTGAGGTCATATGTCGAATATATGCCCTCGGAAAGGTAAAGCTTTGATACCCTGGCCGGATGTTAGCGACAAAAATCCATCTGTGATGAATACTGCAACAGTGATCAGGACACCTACTGTTATGATAAGTACTTACACAACTGTACTTTTCTTCAGGCTACCTCAACTGCACATGTGCCAAAGACAAAAACTTTTCTTCTGTGGCCAGATGCATAACTACTTCAAAATGCATACATCAAGTCTCAGTCCAGTCAGCTGTTCAAAAATGTTACACCGTGGAATGTTACATCTGCAATATTGCTTCGAATTGCTGCCTCTTACCTGATCTTCCTGCCACTGCACAGAGTGCTGTACTTTGTTATTTAGAAGTTCCATAGCTTTACGCCGTACTGATGGTAACTGGTTTACCAGTAATCCACGAATTACTGGTACAAAAGATTCTGTAGGTAGTAGGGCATTCACCTAGAAGGAAGTAAATAAACAAAGAAAAGGAACAGTAAATGACTGTTCGTCAAGCATTAACACACTCCACTGTAAGGGTTTTTCAATATATGCTTTGCAAAACTGACACAAACCTACTCCCAAGCACCACCTACCACTACTCACAGACATACCACTTGATTGCAATACATCATAAGGCAATAAGGACCAGAGTGCGCCAACTTTTCCCACTCGGGAATATCCAGTAGATTCATTAATAAAACTCACTGTGCAGTGCCTATGAAAGTGAATATAAATATGCAGGAACCCAGATTCTGTGCTACTAATAAAAATTAAATTAAATTTTTTATTTCTTTTTACTGGTAATGATTAACAGTTTCTGAAACTGCAACATTAACATAGAACTTTATACTTCAAAATGGGGCTTGAACAGATCTTTTTGTAGATTTCATTATTATGAGCAAAGTAAATGCACACTGTTGTAGTAATATTTGGGAATATGGCTTTTCATTATTAATTTTTCATATCTGATGGCATTAATTTTTCATATCTGATGGCAAGAGATGTTTAGGAGGAAGTATATCATTATTTGGCATAACACAGTGGTATCATGCCTCTTTCTGCTCCCTTCACTGGTGAGAAATCTACCTGAAGTGAGGCTGCAGCCCAGTGCTCATCTCCAGATGTACAGCACTAGCCTCAAGCCCACTAAAACACTGCACCAGCTTTAGCCATCTTCAGTTCTTATTTCCCTCAACAGTGGGACGATTCCATTTCACATCAGGACACTCCTGGATGCCCCAAGCACTCACAATTCACTGAACTTTATTATTCCAATTAAAAGTACTCAAGTTTATTTCACACTGCTCATACAAGTCCAGTTTCCTGAGTTTTTCTTAAATTATCTATATTTTTATTATTTACGGGCAACATCTCTGGACTGTGTGTTCTTGGGTCTATCCTTACTGAAGTCCTAGCAAAAATGAGCTCACAAAAATCAACTGATGCCAACAGACGTACACACAAGGTGTTTTCTGTGTTGTGTTTGATTGTGGAACACAAAAATTATTCTTTGTGAAAAGGAATATTACAAAAATAAGCAGGTTAAAAGCCCTGAAGGTCTACTTATAAGCCTGAAGAGAAGAATGAGTCAGATGAAGTGAAAACTTCTGCAAAATCCAGAAGGTCATCTCAAAGCAAGAAAGAGCTCTTGATGATGGTAGAGTGTGTGTGTGTGTGTGTGTGTGTGTGTGTGTGTGGGGGGGGCATTAAATAAAAGTTTTAAAGAGAAGAAAATGGAGACAGAAAAAAATTAACCCCTCTGTACAGATGAAGGTTATGTATGTGGAAATTACAAGTGAAGTGAGCTACCTTTACTGGACTATTATCATAAAATGCAAGTTTGGAATAAAAAAGTGAAAATGGATGAAAGTTCACCCAACACAAGCTCCATGTATGAAGGCCCTTTTCACTATATACTGAAATGTCTTCAAATGACGACAGAATAAATTAAGTGTGGCAAACAGGACGCAACACAAGATTCACAGGCCAAAACTACCTCATTTTTTTCCATAATGCAAGCTAAACTACATTCTAGGAATGAAAGATTCCACTGGGTTTCTGTCGTCAGCTATGAAAAGGTTACATGCAGTGGATTCTGAGGAAGAATACTAAGTGGGTACAGCTGAGCTTCTAGTGTGTCATTTTACAGAGGACAGATGCATTCTCTGGCTCATCAGGTTCATCTCAAGGTACATTACTCAAAGTAAGAACTGTAACCTGAGGGAGAAGTCTTCTTAATGGAGAATAAGAAAAAAACATGCTCCTAAAGAATAAATTCTGAATTTAAAAGGGTATACCAACCCCCAACCTTGGCTTAATTATCCCTCTTCCTCCTCAGATAACGCAGGCGCCAAGCACGGAAATGGTCTGGTAAACATTGTAGGACATAGATAACCACCAGAAGCTACTTATAACCTGTATAGCAGATCCTAGAATGGTGAATTTAATGGTACAGCCAATAAAAAAGCTTTTCAGGTAAGAGTTCTGCTACTAGACAAAGACAGAGCTCTAGACTTGAATGGCAAAGATGATCTTGATCTACATTATGCTATCAGGACTCACATATTAAATACCCACATAAATATTTGCTAGGGTACAACACTGACAAACATGCACAGAAGGTTAAAAGACAAGCTTCCAGACAGAGAAGAAAAAGGAATCACTGCCAAGCTGAATAAAGGTGGTACAAGGTAGGTGCAACTATAATACTCAACGCCTCAGCCTCTGGGGCTGTATGAGAAGACATACCTGGATATTTACCCTTAAGACACACTTATGAATTCAGAGACTCAGCAGATTTTAATGCAGTTAGAAAGGAAGCAAAAATCTAGTAGAAACTGTGAAGAATGCCAGCATAGCTAGATATAATTTTGTAGATAATTCTATGTCAATGTAAATATTTATATAATCCACAGGCTTACCTTTACAAATGTAAGAAAACTAAATGTAAGAAAACTGTTATATGCTGAACTTCAAAAATGTAACCATAGTGCACCCTGCTGGAGGAAAGCTGTTAAGTAAAGAATTACCACTGTGTTTGATCTCAAGCTCGAAGACAGGATGTTTGGACCAGCAAATTATTTCTATTGTTTTAAGACAGAGATAATTTCTAGATTTTACATGTAAAAGTGTCTTTTATTGCTGTGACTTTCTGGCCAGGTGCAGCTTACAAATAAATGTAAATTCTGAGTTTCTGTTAGCCTGGGAACTAAAGGAGAAGTGATCAAAATTATGTAATGTGAAATAAGTCAGTAGTACTGGGTATTATCAATTTAAGACTTTCTCAGAGAGAAAGATTGAGCATTTTGCATCCTGATCTGGATCTGACAACACTCACCAGCACTCGCTTGCTTGCTCTGTATGCAAGTAGTATTTAGAACAGTGATTTCTCTTAGAGTTGGATAGAAATATAGCCAGATTAGCCTAGCTGATTTCTATATTTATGTCAGACTATCCTACAATATGTTTTAAAAGTTTCCTGTGATCTCTGAACTCTTGATTAGCACTGTGTTGAATTGATGGGATTTGTCTTCTGCTTTATTTATTATTACATTTTTTAACCTTTCAACTGTGGCTGCTTTGTGTAGAGATAATTTAAACTCTTGGAGAGTACTTGCATGTATTTGGTGATAATGTCCAAGCCACTCCAATAGTCTTGCTGTTTTTGTTACACTTACTATTTGGATAACAGTAATATTACACAGTGAAATTGGTCATCCTTTGGGAAGGGCCTTATAATAGCTGAAAATAGTGGTTGTTGGAAGTGATTTCTACCTTCTAGTCTGGACAGAAGGGGGCATAGCTGGAGAACCTGTGCCAGCCTTCCCCAGGAGTGTCTGTGTGTTTGTATACAACTCATATCTCAAAGTGTGTGTGTGTCAGCTACTTGGGCAGGGACACAAAGGACTGGCTGGACAGAAAGGGTGCTGGAGGTTTTAGCTTGACCACTTGGCTGAGATCTGGAACCTATACCGGTGCCAGTGGGGAGTCTTATTGGGGAAACCAGCCCCAGACTGACTGCGATCTCTGTGCGCCCTTAAGGGAAATTGTACTTTACTGTGTGTGCACTTGTTATCCTTCCCAATGTGCACACCCCTCACTGGTGCTAGTGGTGAGGATTGAAGGCTCCTTGATTACTGGGGCCAGTGCAGGGGCGTCACTAACATGAAACAGATTTTCCAGATAACTGGGCTTGAGAACAGAAACCTTCCTTTCACAATAAAAAAATGCTCTTTGGAAAATTAAGGGGAAGAAACAACCTAAATAGTCTACAGATGCTAAACAAAAGCTTTTATCCAAAAACTGGGTCATGTAGCATCCTACAAGTTTCTCACCACCTCCTCATGCTTCAGTCAAGCCTCCATTCTACTACCATTTTCTCTTTCCTTACATAAAACTACATTTGTAAAAGATAAACAGGTATCAGAAGTAATATCAAAGGGATATGTATTTAATTCATCTGCAAGAGTGCAAGGAATGCTAGAAGCCTTAGAAAGTTACATTTTTCTGGCCTAAGATTAGATACAGAAACAGTTTTACAGACAATGCCACAATAACATGACATCAGAGAAAGAAACAAAGAAAAAGAAAAGTGGAAAATGCACCAAGTCCAATTATAATGCTTAAATTTGAGGATTCAGTAGTGGTCTTCAGACAGACACTTGATTCATCATGCAATTCATCTTCCTGGTCATCTCAGTGTCTCAGCAGGCACACTGATGGAAGGCACTGGGGCCTAAGGTGGCTCAGCACAATGCTCACAGTTACTGCCCATAAAGATCGCTCATGAGGAAACACCACTGCAACTACCATAAAAGTTCGTCTGCCCAAGATTTGCTTGATGACCCTTCAGGAAACTGTAAAAAACATAAGTCCTTCAATTCTCATGGAAGCAACATGCAGTATATGTCTTTTCTCCAAATTTCATGATTCAAAAAGTTTCTTGAAAAGGAAAAAAAAAGATGAGAAGTGGCAAGGCTCATTCTCACATCTCCAAACTAGCAAAGGTGTCTTGGATATAATTTCTGCTGCAAAGGACCTCTGAAAACCTCTTAAGGCATACAAACAAGGAGGACATGCTTTACCTTTAGTAAGTGAGACGAATTCTACATGAAAGATTTTTCTTTTTAACTTGACAGCTTGTAATCTCTGTGGAGAGGATTCCCGCAAGCAATGATGATGGAAGCAAAAAAAAAAAAATGCCACTAGAAAATTCTACAGTAAGAGGAGATGGCTTTGGTATGTATAACAGACAGGCACACAGTCAGGATCTGTTGATCTTCTTTATATTCAAGGCTGTGCGTAGTCTATAGGAATCAAGCTTAGTACAATTCATAAACACTCACACAGCAACTCTATCAGCTCATTTGTTTGACAGATTCCTTCCATCAGCTTACTTTAGACAGACACCATTACTTCTAAAAAATTTTTGCTTTTTTTAGGCCAAAAAACAGAGCTTGCCATTTATATTTCTTCCTGAAAAAGTTGAGCTTGCATCCTCTTTTGAAACCATCCATTCAGTCGGGTGACATCAAGTACATTTCTTAGAAAATTCTGTTAATGGCAGTAATTTTTCTACAAGGATTTTTTTTAAATGCTATCCCTCCATTGTCCACTGGCTTACTTGATCTCCCTGACTCCAGCATCCAGTGTCAGTTGGGAAAGAGGCAAGTCATTAATACCCTCTCCCACAATTCTCCCCACTAAATAAAAAACACTGCCTAAAGCTGACTTTACTGGACCAACTGTGGTGTAAGCTTCTGTACATCTGTTTTCCACAGCGAGAATGTTGTAAACTATTTTTTATCAAGTACATGATCCTTTGGATCACAAGTTCAGAAGATGCTTTATTAGTTTGCCCCTAAAGGATGCTCCTGTTCATTTACTTAGCTTCATCTATTAACCATGGTAGGTGAACAACTCCATTAACAGCCCCCCACAATTCATTATTAAGATAGTAGACACTCACTTCCATCTCTCCAGTTCCTGGGATACTAAACACAAGTCATATGGAGACACTTAGGATTAAAATCTTTACAACATAAAGCCAGCGAACACTGGCACAGCAAATTCAAAATTACAGGCTATGACATGTATCCAGGCTTATCCAGTAATCCCCAAAAACGGGCGGTCACTAAAAACAGACTGTCATTTATGCCTACAGAGGTATCAGCAAATACTTGACTCAGTCTATTCTGCTCTGCTTATCTTCCAAAGCTGGAAAATAAATGAGAAAGAGTCCTGTATGTCTAAATGTATTCATACCCAGGTGCCTTTTTAAGCCTAGTCATGTGTTCAAAGGTAAGAATCGATCCTTGTACCTTGTCCCTCTGGGTTAAACCCCTTAACCATTATGTCAACCCCCTATATGAACAGACAAAATTATCCAATAGGAGAAGAATGCACCTAGTTCAAAACAGCTACTGAGCCGCACTGCATTCTCTTCTAGGTATCCAAGCAAGACTGTGGCAATAAGTGTTTGGGATTCACTCTACCACAATAGCTACAAGTAAGGCTTTTTTTCAGGGATGCATCTGCAATGTTACAGGTGAGACTGACACCTGCCTATGTATATCAACATATTACAGATGGGACTGCTATTCCTAAGGCAGGCAGGTTCCTAGAACTGTCCGCAGTGGACTGCTATGACATTTTTCCACCTCTCATGGATCTAAGAAGGTAAACTTAAGTATACTACCTGAATGACATCTACTGTAGTTGGCTGCATTCCAGGTGTTCATGGACTAACTGCCTGCAACTGAATGGTTGTACATGTATTTGAAGTCAAGCAGGCTCAGATAAAAGAACTCTGTCCACATACACATTCGAGTAAGCACATCTGGAGACTGGCAGTGTGTGAGCTTCCACATCAGGTTAGGAGATGGGAGCTTGCATCCATTCAAAAAAGCTGCTTTGTAAGCTTTACCATTTTCTTTTTGGAATGCAAGCCACCAAGGAGCAATGAGAAACAATTCTGAACTTTTTCTCTCTCTTCTAATAGCACCCATGGAATCAGAGGCAAAGTGTACAGGAATTTTCTTTACCAGTGAAAAGAATGAATGTATCCACGTCTAACTTTCTCTTGGCATGCTGAACTGATAAAAAGTAGGGAAGAAATACATTTTTCTGGTTGTCAAAATTGTTTGGTCTCATGTCAGTCCCATTCTGGAAGACCCTGGAAAGTACAGTTGTGTACACTTACCATAAATGTAGATGTTCAAGTTCATTCACTGTTGCAGTCATCCCATTTGGGTTATCTGCTTGCAGTAGCCCTCAGTCGGCCTGATTATCAAAGTCTTGGGTCCTGCGTCGGTTGCTGTCTCATCTTCTGTGACTTCAGGTAGTCAGGGGTATAAAGCATGCAGCCGACGCCATTACATCAGTTTTTCTTGCCCCAGATGTCAGGTGCCCCCCATAATGGGAAACAATTAAATATAAATATACAAGGTTATACCTTCAACAAAAAAAAGCAAATACACCAAAAAGCTTTTAAGTATAGTAGAGGAGAATAGAGGTATAGCCAAAAGAAGTCAGGGGGCTGGAGGGAGGGTAACCAGGACTGCAACAGTGAATACACTCGAACATCTACATTTATGTTAAGTGTACACAACTGTACTATGTTCTTCGTGTTTCACTGTTGCAGTCATCACATTTGGGTAGATTCCCAAAGCTAAGGATGGGAGGAGGAATTTAGATAGCATTAGGACCAGCTATAAGGCCCTGCAAGACTGCAGTGGCAAAGCCAGCTCTGGATTTAGAGAAGATTTACAAATGGTAATGCTTGGTGAAAGTATGTACAGAACTCCAGGTAGCGGCTTCTAGGATGTCTCTGGTAGGGACACCTCTGAGAAAGGCTGTAGAGGTAGATGCAGCCCTGGTTGAATGGGGTCTAATCTCCTGTGGGATAGGGTTTTCCATGGTGATTATAGCAGAAATGAATGCAATGGCCTATCCATTTAAAAATGGTTTGCTTTGAAATAGCCTTCCCCTCTGCTCATGCAGCAAATGCCACCAGCAGTTGTCCAGATTTTCTTTGAGGTTTAGCCCTGTCCAAGTAAAATCCAAGTTGTCTGTGCACATCTAAGGAGTGCAGTATCCGTTCCCCTTTGTTCTGTGGATTAGAAAAGAAGGTTGGCAAATGAATTGACTGATTAAGAGCCACACTGGATACCACCTTGGGCATGAAAGAGGGACTGGTCCTGAGGGACACCCTGTCCGCATGAAAGATGATGAAAGGCTCCACTGCCATAAGGGCCTGTAATTCAGATGCCCTTTTGTTGAAGTGATTGCTAAAAGGAACGCTGTTTTCCAAGAAAGGAGTTTTAACTCTGCAGTTGCAGCTGGCTCAAAAGGAGGAAGAGTGAGTTTTTCCAATATAAAATTAAGGTCCCAGGCAAGAGTTGGGGCTCTCCTGGGTGGTCTTAAGTTTTTGGCCCCTCTGAGGACCTGCTTGAGCAGTGGGTGAGATAAGAGGCCTGGTTCTGTGTTGTAATGAGCTGAAATGGCTGAGGCGTGAATTTTGATGGAGGAAAAGGAAAGGCCCTTCTGAAGCATCTCAGTTAAGTATTGAAGAATCTGAGGTAAATTGGGCGCTGCTGTTTGGTTCCAGGCACATAATCTTTTCCATTTTCCAGCATACGATTTCTAGTACTAGTCCTCCTTGCCTCCAAAATGACATCCAACACTTGTTTACTGAGGGATGGTAACGGAGAGATTAGGTAATTAGCCAGGCTGCCAGGTTCAGGGTTTGAAGCTGGGGGATGCAGAATCTGGCTCTCCTGCCGAGACAGCAGGGTAGGAGTCTGAGGTAGGTGTCAAGGGGCCAGCTGTGACACACTGCGCAAAAGGGGGTACCAGTGTTGGCGTGGCCAGTCTGGTACAGTCAGTATCATCCTTGGTTTGTCCTCTTTGATCTTTAGTAGTACTTTGGAGAGGAGAGGCAGAGGAGGAAAGGCATAAACTGACAGATTATTCCAGCTGAAGGACAGAGCATCCACTTTCCAAGCTTGTTTGTGGGGAGACCTTGTGCAAAATTTGTCCAACTGATGGTTCTGGGGGGAGGCAAACAGGTCTACATCTGGACTCCCCCCCCCTCATTTGTTGATCAACATGTTGAAAATCTTTGGTTCCAATTTCCACTCGTGTAGGTCCATGAGATTTCTGCTTAGTTCATCTGCCAGTGTATTTAGTTTTTCTGGCAGGAACTGAGCCTGTAGATGCACTTGGTAGCTCAAGGCTGTGTTCCACAGAGCCATGGCTAGTCTGCAGAGGGGGGGGGGCAAGAATGGGTACCCCCTGCTTGTTTATGTACCACATAACAGTGTTGTTGTCCGTCTTTACCATTAATTGTCCTGGAAGAATGTGGTCCTTGAAGGCTGTCAGAGCATTCTGTACAGCTAACATTTCTTTTGATTGATATGCAGCTGCATTTGACTGGGGTTCCATTTGCCCTGAATGCACTTCCCTGCCAGGTGAGCCCCCCTATGCATAGTCTGATGCGTCTGTTGTTAGGGTTTGGGCGGCAGGGGGTAGAGTAAATGGTAGTCCCTTGTTTTGGTGGTAAGCCTCTGTCCACCAAAGGAATTCTAACCGTAGACAAGGTATGATGGGAATCATTGCTTCTAGATCCTGAGAATGTTGACACCATAGACTTTTTAGATACCACTGTATTTTCCTCATATGCAGTCTTGCATATGGAATTAGTAGCATGCACAAGGCCATGAATCCCAAGGCTTTCAGTATTTGCCTTGCAGATAGCAGGGTTTTTGTGGCCACTAGTTTGAAGTAAGTTGTCAAATGAATTTGTTTCTCTGGTGTGAGAAAAGCCATCTGGGAAATTGTGTTCAAGCTTGCTCCCAGGAATATAATTTGTTGACAGGGTACCAGATGTGTTTTTTTTTTCGTTTATGGTGTACCCCAGACAAGTTAACACCTTTTGTACAAATGGCAGACGATTCAGAAGTATGTCCTGGCTTTCTGCCTGAATTAGACAATCGTCCAGTTATGGGTATATTTGAATATTTCTTTGCCTGCAAAATGCAATGACTGGAGCTAGGCACTTTGTGAATACCCTGAAAGCAGTAGATAAGCCAAAAGGCAGTGCAGAGAACTGATAGTGCATGCAGCCTGCTTTGAAGCGTAGGTATTTTCTGCAAGATTCCCTGATTGGGATGTGCAGGTAGGCTTCCTTTAAATCCAGTGTTGCCAAAACCGGCATATTTGCCTATCATGGGAAGCAACTGGTGAAGAGTTAGCATCTTGAATTTTGGAATCACCAAAAAGGTGTTTAGGAAAGACAGGTCCAGGATAGGACGCCATGAGTTGTCTTCTCAGGGTACCAGGAAAAGTCTAGACTAGAAACCTTGTCCCTTTTCCTCTTTTGGTACAGTCTGAATAGCCTTTAATCTTAAGAGAGAGAGAGTACTTGCTTTTGAGCCTCTGCCCACTGATTTGGGGGTAGATCTGGCCAACTGTTTGGGGTTGGTAACGTGTGGAAGTGAAATCTGTATCCTTGGGAAACTATGTTTAAAACCCATTTGTCCTAGGTAAGGAGTTCCCAGTTTTTTGCTTGCAGAGCAATCCTTCCCCCTAATGGAGCAGTCAGTTGAAAAGTGCTTGGAAGTTTTAAAATTAAGTCATTGAGACCGCTTACCATAGGGGGGAGTCTTATTACTCCCCGATTTGGAAGTGGGATCTCCCCACTGCTTAGCCTGTGCGTACCTTGGGAATGAAGCCTGGGTGTCCTGCTGGTTCTGGGTTTGAACTGAGAAGGCCTGGAAGAGGCAAGAAAGGACCAATTTTTTTGAGGGCCAATGCCTACTAAATCTAGGAGGCTACACTTGTAAGAAATCTTTAACAGTTTGCATACATTTAGCTTTTTCCTGCATCTTTTTAAGAACTTCTTTTGCTTTGTCTCCAAACAGGCGGTCCTGATTTAAGGCAGCATCCAGCAATTTAGTTTTAACATGATATGGCAAAGACTGCCCCATAAGCCAAGCATGCCTTCTAAGTACAGACCCGGTGACAGCAGCCCAGCAAGATGCCTCTAGTGAATCAAAACCACATTGCAAAGTATGTTTTCCAACCTGTTCAGCAGAATGCGTTAAATCCTTATTTTCAGCACAATCAGGAATCAACATTATTTTCTGTTTAAGCAATCCAATAATATGCTGCTGATACTTTAACATATGAAACTGGCAATTTAAGGCACTGATGGCCAAGGTTGCAGAGGTGTACACCTTCTTACCCCATCTATCCAGGGCCCTGGAATCTCTATCAGAAGGGGTAGGATTTTTTTGCAGTAGTAGCCTTAATGCCCTTGGGTCCTTGTGAAATGGTCTCAGGATCCGCAGTAGGATTTTTAAAAAGGAACTTGTGAGAATCAGGAACCCTGTAATATCTATCAGGTTTTCTGGGAGCAGGAGGTAGAGAGTCAGGGGCCAAGCTAAATTCTGAAAAGGCATCGTCAACAATGTCCAGCACAGGAGGGATAGCTAAAGGCCTGTGTTGGAGCAGGAGTAAGAAATCTCTAGGCCTCTTTTTAGAGTCAGAGTAACCCTGTCTTTCCCAGTGAAAATGCTCCCTAAGAGTATGCAAGGTTTCACCAAAAGAAAAATCCTCTGGGGGAGAAGCAGAGGGAATAGAGTCCTCTGTATCAGAATCCTCATAGGTAGATCAGGGTAATTCCTGGTCATCAGAGGAGACAAAAATTTCAGAATCCTGGTCAGATGCATCATAAGCCAATTCAGTCCTAGGTCTCTTAGAGGGGGAAGGTTGGCTTCCCCTGATTAGAGTAACAAGGTCTTCAGCCATTCTTATAATTTGTTTTTTAGGCATAGAGGCCTGACCATGCGGTCTGGGAGTAGCTTTCCTAGTCATGGTTCGAGTTTTAGGCCTAGAAGAAGATGGCGTCAGTTTAATATGCAGGTCAATAGGCCTGAATACACCCTCAGAAGCCGGTGCCTGCATAGCAGCTCCAGACCCATCCAAGGTAGAGACATCCGCAAGTTCCACAGTTGAAGCATCTCGCAGCATACTGGACTCCAAATGGGTCTCAGTAGAGGCCTGCGAAAGCTCCTCACTGAGTGCCGGCGAACTGGCGACTAGCTTAGGAGAAGCATCGTCGGCAGCTTTGGACCTAGGTGGCCTGTCTCTGTCTTTATCTTTGTGTTTTTTCAGAATGTCGGTAGTCGGGTGGCTTACCGAAGACACATCTGGATAACTGAACAGAGTACCAAAATATTTAGAAGCGAAAATGTACCGATGACGAATAGTTCGTGGTTTAAATAAGGCACAAAACCGACAGCGAGGTACGTCGTGGTCAGGGCCTAGGCAAGGAATACAGTACGAATGAAACTCTTTATGAGGTATTTGCTTTCCACAAGAAACACAATTATTGACTTTTACTGACATCGGTTTAGAGCAAAAAAAGGTTTCCCCAATGGGGTACTTAGCTTTAGTTGAAGACTTCGGTTCTGAAACTCGAAAATGAAAATTTCAGGACTCGGCCGGCTGGCACTTGCGAACTGCTTCTGCTTCAGGCACCGCACAGCAAGAAAGACTGATGTAATGGCGTCAGCTTCATGCTTTACACCCCTGACTACCTGAAGAAGATGGGACAGCAACCGACGCAGGACCCAAGACTTTGATAATCAGGCCGACTGAGGGCTACTGCAAGCAGATAACCCAAATGTGATGACTGCAACAGTGAAACACAAAGAACATTGACAGTTTCCCTTACGTTCAGTTCCAGAAGAAGAATGACATTACATCTGAGGAAATCCAGCAGCACATTCATGTTTCCCATGATATGAATATCAGGAAGAGAAATGTCCCACTCCATTATGGGTATCCTCAAATTTACTCCAGAACTGATGTGTATGGCCCTTCTGCAGAAAGGAAGCGCAGCCTGATGAAGGGTACTGGTAACGTGTAAATGGTCTTAAGACTCAGCAGCTTTTGAATATTCATGATCTAGCTAAAGGTCCATTGTCACAGCTGCATCACTTCTCTGCACAGAGGGTAAATATGAATTCTGTCCTGTTTGTTTACTGACTAAGCCACAGCCTACTTATCAGAAGACAGCATTAGACGCTACAGTATTAACTCCTCTTTGGCAGCTTACACAGAGAACGTCTACATGTCTATCTAAGCTATATGGGTAGATTACCATAGCTTAGACAGACTGGGAGGAGGAAGCATAAGGGTCCAGGAGCCCCTGAAGAATGGCCCTAGCAAATCCTATCTTAGATCTGGAAAAGGATTCTAGTTTATAGTGCTTTGTAGAAGTATGCACAGATGACCAAATTGCTGGTTCTAAAATACTTTTAGATTCCAAGCCTTTCAAAAATGCCACAGATAAAATCCCTATCAGAATGAACCTCAACTCTGAATGGAATAATTCTGCTGTTTGAGTCTAACAAAAAGTAACAGCATGAAATAACACTTTGGAAATAGTCTGTTTAAAACCAGTTGTCATTTTTTCTTCCCTTCACAAGAATTGAAAAACTGATCAGAAGTTAAAAAATGTTGTGTTGTACAGAAAGTAGTAGTCTGTGGACATTCAAGGTAAGAAGTATCCTTTCTCTCTCATTTTTAGATTCTGGAAAGAAGGCTGGGAGATTGATAGCTCTGGTTAAGGTAAACTTGGATACCACTTAGGGCATAAATATAAGATTAGTTGCTTTCAATGCAGACTAGCTATGCTAATCTGGGATATAGCTTTTCAGCTCAACCTCAATCTGCAGGCATCTTACTTTCTGTCAGAGCAAAACTGTGTGACACAAGCTGAGCAAGACCAGGACAGACCTTGATGAATGGAAACTGAGTCAGAGGTGTTTCCAGGATTTGATCATCTGTGAGGAAACATCCCAAACAGATATTTTGCTTCCACTCAATCATTTGGCAAGATTCTGCACCAGGATCCCATGCAATAGGGCCTGAAAGACAGATGCCATTTCTTTTCCTTGGAGAGGAATGTCTTATGTATACTTTTCCAGCCTTTCCTTTGGAGATTCAGAAGGACTCCCCAAAGATTATTGTGGTAACTCCCTTGTAGCCCAGGGAAGTGTGGTTTTCTCTCTTCTTCTGGAAATGGTCAGAGGCAATTACCTCAAGTTTCCTCACAGACTCAATTTACTCGCACAAGACCAGGGGTGTTTGATCCATCCTGATGCCAAACAATAACAGTGGAATGCCTGGATGTTAGATTTTAATACCTTTCAATCATTTTTAAGGATGTGCATTATGTGTTAATAAAGGCAAGAAACCCTGCTGCTAGAAAATAGGTTAACAAATGGATAAGGTTTTCTAGTTGGTGCCAAAAAAGGGAACCAGCCCTTGGGAAATTAATTTTGTGTTACAAAACTAACTGTTGCTCCATTTGAACCAGTTCATCGGGCTGACAAAAGAAAACTGTGTTTGTTAATGCTGTGACCTCTCTGCAAGAAGGATATCAAAATTGCAAGCTCTTATGGCGGGTCAGCCTTACCTCATTTTCCATAAAGATAGGGTTTCATTAAGAATAGCTAGTTCCACCTTGCTTATGTACCACATGACTGTGGTGCTGCCTGTAAACACTTGTAAAGGTCCCAAGCTAGCTTTTCTTTTATGTTTGTGCATTTTGATCTGTCTTCGTTCCGAAGACCCTGCAGTTTCATTCTCATTGACACTGCTCCCCAAGCAAAGTCTGAGACATCTGTTGTGACTGACTATTCTTGAGCAGAAAGGGAGAATGGGAGACCTGGACTCTAAAAATCTGGTGTCTCCACCACATAATCTCTCTTTTCACAAACCTCAAAATTGGAATCCGAAATGTCAATGAATGCTGATACTGGTACCAGACCGATTTCAGCTACTATTGGATTTTTCTTAAGTGCAGTCTTGCCAGAGGTATCATGAGTGTCAGACACTATTCAGACATACAGTCCTGAAGAATTCCCTTGCTGAAACAGACATCTAAGTGGAAAACCTCAGGAATAGATCTAAACACAGATCTATTTTTTTCCAGTGGAAGAAAAGCTCTTTCAACCAAAATGTCCAGGAAAACATCTCAGGGGGAAACAACTGTCTGATGGTGTCATCAGAAAAGGCTTCTGGATGTTCTCTTGGAATCAGCCTGTGTGGGAGATCCCTTAACTAAGGGATATAATTCCTGACACTTTTAGACTCAACAAAGATAAGCAAGCCATCTAAACAAGGAAAATGTGAATGCTTTGAAGTCTGCAGTAGGCTATTACTTGAACTAGACACTTTGTGAACACCCTTGAAACAGTAGATGGCCCAAAAGGCACAGCAGAGAAATGATAATGTGATCCAGACACAGAAAATCTTAAGAAATTTCTAAAATCTGGATCTGCAGGACTGTGGTGAAATGCATAATTTAAATCTAAGGTCACTAGAAAAATGAAATGGGAAATGAGGGGTAACAAGTTGTGACATGACAGAATTTTGAACTTGAACACCATCACAAACTGGTTCAGAAAGGAAAGGTCCAGAAACTGTCACCCATACAATAATCTTCTTTCCTTTCTACCAGAAACAACCCTGAATAAACCCCTTCTCCTACCTGAAGATGAGGAACAACTTCTATCACTTCCATATTCATGATATGCTGGATGGCAAGAGGGAAAATAAGAGTTTGATTTGAGAACCACTGCCATCTATACCCACTAATGGATTACTCTCAGAAACCATGTGTCTGAAACAATACGTTTCCAAAGACAGAAATAGAGGTTCAAACATTCTGGCAAGATTAAGGTACTGTTAGGGTGGGAAGGGAAGTCCCTCACAGTCATTCAAGATATACTAGAATGTTCTTTGTTTGGGAGGGGGTCCTGCTTTCTTTTTGGATCCTCCCTGCCATTGCTTTTTAAATGTCCACTATCAGCATATTGCTGGGACTGCTTGTTCTACTTTTGAAAGAGTTGTTTAGGGAGTATTGAATGCCTTGGTAAACTTGGCGAAGGAGGGCTTAAAAATCTGAGATCCCTTAAATCAGCTTCATTTTCTCATCACACTTTTTAATGACCTCTGCAGCAAAAGGTCCAAAACCTAATTCTTTATCCAATTGGGAACTCAAAATTTAATTTTTGATATCCTCTGGGAGATTTTGAGAACATAGCTGGGTAAACCTAATCACACGTATCACATACTTCACAAAATCAGTGTGCCAGGCAACCACAGCCCCTAAGGCATAACAACACACCTAATACAATAGTAATAGGTGACTCTATTGTCAGGCACACAGACGTTCCACTCACTAGGCTGAACAAGGAGAAGATTACTGTAAGCTGCCTGTCGGGTGCCAGGATCCACCACATATCACAAGCACTCAGGTCACTCCAAAACAAGTACAAATATGACTCTGTCATTGTACATGTTGGTGTGAACGACCTGAGACGTACCTCCCTGGACTACATGAAAAGAGACATAGCGGAGCTCTCTGATCACATAGCCCAGGCCGGTATGACCCTGACCCTGAGTAGCATCTTGTCCTCACCAAGAATGATGCCACAGTATACAGAAAAAATGATCAGTTTTAACAATTGGCTAAGCTATTGGTGTGGTTCAAAGGAGATCCAGTGTCTGTCAGCCTGGGACGACATGCTCAACAAGCCACGCTGCTTTGCCAGAGATGGCTTGGACCTGTCGCCCTTAGGCTTTCGAATACTGGCCAAGGCTCTTGCCACCCCCATAGTGCCTTTTTTAGGCAAGGCTGAAAAGACAAACCCACCTCCATAAACAACACAAGTAACTAGAAACTGAGGGTAATGCTACTCAATGCCAGAAGTCTAAACCTCAAAATGCATGCACTCGAGGCACTCCTTAGCATGGAGAAAATAGATATCTGCGCAGTAACAGAAATCTGGTTCAAGGCTCCAGAGAGCACCCCAGCACTACCAGGCTACAACCCATACCATACCTTTCGGCCCCAGAACCCAGACCGAAATACAAAAGGAGGGGGTGTATCCATTTTCATAAAGGATACCCACACCTCCAGGTTAGTAGCACAGCATGAGGCCTCGGAGACCATCCATGTGCAACTAACAGTGGGCAAAGCTGCTTTTCAGATTGTAGCTTGCTAAAGATCACCTACCTTGTCTCAGGACCCCCACTCAACATTCCTGAGAACACTGGAAAATATAAAGGTCCTACCTAACACCATGATATTGGGAGATTTCAGCTACCAAACACTGACTGGGATAACTACTCAAGTACAAACTCCTTTGCCCAACGCTTCCTAGAGTTTATAAACTCAAACGCCCTGGAACAGCTGGTCACCATGCCCACAAGAGGTGACAACATATTGGACCTGATCATCACCAACATGGGGGATCAGTGCTCCACACCAGAGGTAAACCCCTCGCTGGTAAGATCAGATCATAAACTAATCACACTGGACATCCACATCCCGACCCCACCCCCAGTCAAGGAAACCACTGTGAAAAACTTTTCAAAAGCCAACTTCACACTTCTCAAGACCAAGGTGGAAAGTTTCAAAGCCCCCTTGCTAAAGGAAAATGCTGCCCAAACCACAGAATCCTTTACAAATGCATTCTATGAGCATCTACAGGAATGCATGGATCGAGCCATCCCAGGTAAAACCAAGACCCACTCCTCCAAAAAGAGGAAACCAGTCTGGTGGTCCCCGGCCATAAATAAGCTATACAACAAGAGGAGGAAACTATTGCATGATAGAGCAAAATCCCAAAAAGGAAAGACATCACTGATCAATATTAGCAAGAAATTACGATCCCTCATAGAATCATCTAAGGCCAGTTTTGAAAACAAATTTGCCAAATACTCTAAAGATAATCACAAAGCCTTCTTTAGCTATGTCAAGAATCTAGGTGGCAACTCTCAGATATGCTCTGAGCTAGTGCAAAATGGCAAAAAATACACTGAACCAACTGACATTGCCAACATCCTGGCAGACAGGTTCAGTGCAAACTTCACTCCCCCACCCCCAAAAGGGCCCGTGTGCATCCCAGGACACGCAGGTAAAAACAGCACTCTCCAAAGCTAAAAACACAGCATCAATGGGACCGGATGGTATCCCAGGCTGTGTCTTACACGAGCTCCAAACTGAACTAAACCCTCACCTAAATTCACTGTTCAAACTCAGCCTTACCCACAGCTATGTACCCAAAGAATGGCATACAGCAACAGTCATTCTGCTCCACAAAGGTGGTGCCACAACGGAACCTGGGAACTATCGCCCTATAAGCCTGACTAGCCTGGTCTGCAAAGCTATGGAGCGAATCATTATGGAACTCATAAACAGAGACATTGGGAACCTCCAGACACTGGACCCTACGCAATTCGGCTTTGCTAAAGGCAGATCCTGCCTCCTAAATGTAGCTGACTTTTTTGAAACAGTTACAAAGGCTATAGATGAGGGAAAGGTAGTCCACACAGACTACCTGGACCTTGTTAAGGCCTTCAACACCATTCCCCACTCTAGCATCATAGATAAGCTCACCAGCTTGAACATTAACCCTATGTCACGAGATGGATTGCCAACTGGCTCACGGATAGAACACACATGGTCAGAGTTGCGGGTGCCATGTCCGACTCTAAACCAGTTACAAGTGGCATCCCACAGGGCTCGGTCCTGGGACCCCTCCTGTTCGGTATATACTTCTCCGAGGTACAGGCAAGCACGGGAGGATTATGGCTGACCAAGTTCGAAGATGACTGCAAACTGGGGGCCATAATAGACTCGCCAGCTGACACAGACATCCTCCAGAAGGGTCTCACAAAGACAGATACCTGGTGTTAGAACCATGGCCTCAAGCTAAATGCCAAAAAATTCATAGTCATCCCCTTTGAGAAAAACAAAGTGCCCACGAATTATTATACAGGTGGTAATCCACTAAGTACGGAAGATGTAATTAGGGACCTGGGGACCCAGGTAGATGGCAACCTCTCCTTTGATAATCACATTGCCAAAATGGTTAGAAATTCCTTCTATGTAGCCCACCTAATCACGAAAGGGTTCACATCTAGATCAAGAGAGGTCACTGTGCCCCTTTATTCATCACTCATTAGGCCCATAATAGAGTACAATGCCCCATTTGGAATATACCTTACTCGACACCTGCAACAGCTGGAAAGACCACAGAAGTACCTCACCAAGAGGATCATGGGCCTCAAACAGATGCCCTATGCAGCTCGACTAAAGAAACTCCAGCTCTACTCGGTTGCTTATCGCCTGCTCAGAGGTGATCTCTGCCTGACATATAAGGCCATGTCCAACCCGGAATTAATGGACATGCTCCACCTCAAGAAAACCAAATCTCTTAGAGCCACACGCTCCAGTGAATTAAACCTCAGCACAACAATAAACAGGACATGCTGGAGGGATAGATTCCTGTCCCAGAGACTCCCCTCGCTCTGGAATAGAATCCCAGTTTATGTTAGGCAAAGCCCCTCACTGACTCTATTCAAGAGAAATCTTGACGAGTGAATGGGAAATCGTAAATTTACCCCTGGGATCACTTCAATGGCCCTGCTAAACAGAGACCCAGGAAAAGTACAGTTTTGTACCTACCATAAATGTAGATGTTAGAGTGCTAATACAGCTGCAGTCATAACAGATGGGTTCTCCTGCCGTCAGGCGGGTCCTCGGTCGGCCGAATTCCAAAGTCTAGGTCCGGCGTCGGTTGTCGTCGCTTCTTCCCTGACGTCAGAGCGACAGGGGTATAAAGGAACCAGCCAACGCCATTTTCTTCAGTCTTTCTTGCCGCGCGGTGCCCGAAGCAGAAGCAGTTCGCAAGTGCCGGTCGGCCAGCTCCTGAGATTACGAAAATTTGGAACCAAAGTCTTCTTAAAAGCTAAGTACCCTGTTGGGGAAACTTTTCTTGCCTCAGACCGATGTCAGACAAAGTTAATAATTGTATTTCTACGTGCAGCTGTATGCACGATGAACATCTAATTCAAAAGGGAGGCGAAAGCCAACACATTCTGGCCAAGCTTATAAATACCCTTGGGCAGATAGCCTAGTACCTACCTATGAACCTATAACATTTCCAGTGTCCGCAGCCCTTGATGTGGCATCAGCTGGGTCCTTAAGCACATTTCAAACAACAGGTAGTCATTTGAGAAACCGAGACGAAGTTACACAAAACAGATTTCTCGTCACAAGAGGAAACAAATGCTAAAATATCACTCAATCTCACAAGTAGTAAACAAACCAACATATAAGCTTGACAACTGAGAATTCTATAAGTGTTGCAATGGTAAACAAACTTCAACATATAAGCTTGACAACTGAGAATTCTAGAAGTGTTGCAGAAGAATACACCTTTTCCTCAAACTTA